>NW_027436547.1:0-50135 GCF_031877795.1 Strix aluco
TAGGAAGAGAGAGGAAGAGGAGTGAGAAGGAAGACAAAGGAGGAAGAGAGAGGAGGAAGAGAAAGGAAAATGAGAGAGAAGGAAGAGAGAGGAAAAGGGAGAGAAGGAAGAGAGAGGAGGAAGAGAGAGGAGGAAGAGAGAGGAGGAAGAGAGAGGAGGAAGAGAGAGGAGGAACAGAGATGAGGAACAGAGAGGTGGAAAACAGAGGAAGAGGAGAGAGGAGGAAGACAGAGGAGGAAGAGAGTGGAGGAAGATGAGGAAAAAGAGAGAGGAGGAAGAGAGAGGAGGAAGGGAGAGGAGGAAGAGAGAGGAGGAATAGAGAGGAGGAAGAGAGGAAAAGGAGAGAAGAGGAAAAGTGAGGAGGAAGAGACAGGAGGAAGAGAGATGTGGAAGGGAGAGGATGAGGAGAGAGGTGGAAAAGAGATGAGGGAGGAGGAAGAGAGAGGAGGAAGAGAGAGGAGGAAGAGAGAGGAGGAAGATAGAGGAGGAAGAGAGAGGAGGAAGAGAGAGGAGAAAGAGAGAGGTGGAAGAGAAAGGAGGAAGAGGGAGGAGAAAGAGATTGGAAGAGAAGAGAGGAGGAAGAGAGAGGAGGATGAGAGAGGAGAAAGAGAGAGGAGGATGATAGAGGAGGAAGAGAGAGGAGGAAGATAGAGGAGAAGAGAGAGGAGGAAGAGAGAGGAGAAAGAGAGAGGAGGAAAAGAGATGAGGGAGGAGGAAGAGAGAGGAGAAGAGAGAGGAGGGGTAGAGAGGAGGAAGAGAGAGGATGACGAGAGAGGAGAAAGAGAGAGGAGGAAAAGAGAGGAGGAAGAGAGAGGTGGAAGAGAAAGGAGGAAGAGAGAGGAGGAAGAGAGAGGAGGAAGAGAGAGGAAGAGGAGAGAGGAGGAAGACAGAGGAGGAAGAGAGAGGAGGAAGAGAAAGAAAAATGAGAGAGAAGGAAGAAAGAGGAAAAGGGGAGAGGAGGAAGAGAGAGGAGGAAAAGAGAGGAGGAAGAGAGAGGAGGAAGAGAGAGGAGGAAGAGAGAGGAGGAACAGAGAGGAGAACAGAGAGGAGGAACAGAGAGGTGGAAAACAGAGGAAGAAGAGAGAGGAGGAAGACAGAGGAGGAAGAGAGTGGAGGAAGAGAGAGGAAAAAGAGAGAGGAGGAAGAGAGAGGAGGAAGGGAGAGGAGGAAGAGAGAGGAGGAATAGAGAGGAGGAAGAGAGGAAAAGGAGAGAAGAGGAAAAGTGAGGAGGAAGAGACAGGAGGAAGAGAGAGGTGGAAGGGAGAGGAAGGGAGAGAGGTGGAAAAGAGAAGAGGGAGGAGGAAGAGAGAGGAGGAAGAGAGAGGAGGGTAGAGAGGAGGAAGATAGAGGAGGAAGGGAGAGGAGGAAGAGAGAGGAGGAAGAGAGAGGTGGAAGAGAATGGAGGAAGAGGGAGGAGAAAGAGAGAGGAAGAGAAGAGAGGAGGAAGAGAGAGGAGGATGAGAGAGGAGAAAGAGAGAGGAGGAAGAGAGAGGAGAAAGAGAGAGGAGGAAGAGAGAGGAGGAAGAGAGAGGAGGAAGAGAGAGGAAGAGGAGAAAGAAGGAAGAGAGAGGAAAAGGGGAGAGGAGGAAGAGAGAGGAGGAAAAGAGAGGAGGAAGAGAGAGGAGGAAGAGAGAGGAGGAAGAGAGAGGAGGAGAGAGAGGAGGAAGAGAGAGGTGGAAAACAAAGGTAGAGGAGAGAGGAGGAAGACAGAGGAGGAAGAGAGTGGAGAAAGAGAGAGGAAAAAGAAGAGAGGAGGAAGAGAGAGGAGGAAGAGAGAGGAGGAAGAGAGAGGAGGAAGAGAGAGGAAGAGGAGAGAGGAGGAAAAGAGATGAGGGAGGAGGAAGAGAGAGGAGGAAGAGAGAGGAGGGGTAGAGAGGAGGAAGAGAGAGGATGACGAGAGAGGAGAAAGAGAGAGGAGGAAAAGAGAGGAGGAAGAGAGAGGTGGAAGAGAAAAGAGGAAGAGGAGGAGAAAGAGAGAAGAGAAAGAGAGAGGAGGAAGAGAGAGGAGGAAGAGAGAGGAAGAGGAGAGAGGAGGAAGACAGAGGAGAAAGAGAGAGGAGGAAGAGAAAAGAAAATGAGAGAGAAGGAAGAGAGAGGAAAAGGGGAGAGAAGGAAGAGAGAGGTGGAAAAGAGAGGAGGAAGAGAGAGGAGGAAGAGAGAGGAGAAAGAGAGAGGAGGAACAGAGAGGAGGAACAGAGAGGAGGAACAGGGAGGTGGAAAACAGAGGAAGAGGAGAGACGAGGAAGACAGAGGAGGAAGAGAGTGGAGGAAGAGAGAGGAAAAAGAGAGAGGAGGAAGAGAGAGGAGGAAGGGAGAGGAGGAAGAGAGAGGAGGAATAGAGAGGAGGAAGAGAGGAAAAGGAGAGAAGAGGAAAAGTGAGGAGGAAGAGACAGGAGGAAGAAAGAGGAGGCAGAGAGAGGAGAGTTAGAGAGGAGGAAGAGAGAGGTGGAAGAGAGAGGAGGAAGAGAGAGGAGGAAGAGAGAGGAGGAAGAGAGAGGTGGAAGAGAGAGGAGGAAGAGAGAGGAGGAAGAGAGGAAGAGGAGAGAGGAGGAAGAGAGTGGAGGAGGAGAGAGGAGGAAGAGAGAGGGACAGGAGAGAGGAGGAAGACAGAGGAGGAAGAGAGTGGAGGAAGAGAAAGGAAAATGAGAGAGAAGGAAGAGAGAGGAATAGGGGAGAGGAGGAAGAGAGAGGAGGAAAAGAGAGGAGGAAGAGAGAGGAGGAAGAGAGACGAGGAAGAGAGAGGTGGAATACAAAGGACGAGGAGAGAGGGGGCAGACAGAGGAGGAAGAGAGTGGAGGAAGAGAGAGGAAAAAGAAGAGAGGAGGAAGAGAGAGGAGGAAGAGAGAGGAGGAAGAGAGAGGAGGAAGAGAGGAAAAGGAGAGAGGAGGAAAAGTGAGGAGGAAGAGAGAGGAGGAAGAGAGAGGTGGAAGGGAGAGGAAGAGGAGAGAGGAGGAAAAGAGATGAGGGAGGAGGAAGAGAGAGGAGGAAAGGAGAGGAGGGGTAGAGAGGAGGAAGAGAGAGGAGGACGAGAGAGGAGAAAGAGAGAGGAGGAAAAGAGAGGAGGAAGAGAGAGGTGGAAGAGAAAGGAGGAAGAGGAGGAGAAAGAGAGAGGAAGAGAAGAGAGGAGGAAGAGAGAGGAGGAAGAGAGAGGAGAAAGAGAGAGGAGGAAGAGAGAGGAGAAAGAGAGAGGAGGAAGAGAGAGGAGGAAGAGAGAGGAAGAGGAGAGAGGAGGAAGACAGAGGAGAAAGAGAGAGGAGGAAGAGAAAGAAAATGAGAGAGAAGGAAGAGAGAGGAAAAGGGGAGAGAAGGAAGAGAGAGGTGGAAAAGAGAGGAGGAAGAGAGAGGAGGAAGATAGAGGAGAAAGATAGAGGAGGAACAGAGAGGAGGATCAGAGAGGAGGAACAGAGAGGTGGAAAACAGAGGAAGAGGAGAGACGAGGAAGACAGAGGAGGAAGAGAGTGGAGGAAGAGAGAGGAAAAAGAGAGAGGAGGAAGAGAGAGGAGGAAGGGAGAGGAGGAAGAGAGAGGAGGAATAGAGAGGAGGAAGAGAGGAAAAGGAGAGAAGAGGAAAGTGAGGAGGAAGAGACAGGAGGAAGAGAGAGGTGGAAGGGAGAGGAAGAGGAGAGAGGTGGAAAAGAGAAGAGGGAGAAGAAGAGAGAGGAGGAAGAGAGAGGAGGGGTAGAGAGGAGGAAGATAGAGGAGGAAGAGAGAGGAGGAAGATAGAGGAGGAAGAGAGAGGAGGAAGATAGAGGAGGAAGAGAGAGGAGGAAGAGAGAGGAGAAAGAGAGAGGAGGAAGAGAGAGGAGAAAGATAGAGGAGGATGAGAGAGGAGGAAGAGAGAGGAAGAGGAGTGAGAAGGAAGACAAAGGAGGAAGAGAGAGGAGGAAGAGAAAGGAAAATGAGAGAGAAGGAAGAGAGAGGAAAAGGGGAGAGAAGGAAGAGAGAGGAGGAAGAGAGAGGAGAAGAGAGAGGAGGAAGAGAGAGGAGGAAGAGAGAGGAGGAACAGAGATGAGGAACAGAGAGGTGGAAAACAGAGGAAGAGGAGAGAGGAGAAGACAGAGGAGGAAGAGAGTGGAGGAAGATGAGGAAAAAGAGAGAGGAGGAAGAGAGAGGAGGAAGGGAGAGGAGGAAGAGAGAGGAGGAATAGAGAGGAGGAAGAGAGGAAAAGGAGAGAAGAGGAAAAGTGAGGAGGAAGAGACAGGAGGAAGAGAGATGTGGAAGGGAGAGGATGAGGAGAGAGGTGGAAAAGAGATGAGGGAGGAGGAAGAGAGAGGAGGAAGAGAGAGGAGGAAGAGAGAGGAGGAAGATAGAGGAGGAAGAGAGAGGAGGAAGAGAGAGGAGAAAGAGAGAGGTGGAAGAGAAAGGAGGAAGAGGGAGGAGAAAGAGAGAGAAGAGAAGAGAGGAGGAAGAGAGAGGAGGATGAGAGAGGAGAAAGAGAGAGGAGGATGATAGAGGAGGAAGAGAGAGGAGGAAGATAGAGGAGGAAGAGAGAGGAGGAAGAGAGAGGAGAAAGAGAGAGGAGGAATAGAGAGGAGAAAGAGAGAGGAGGAAGAGAGAGGAGGAAGAGAAAGGAAAATGAGAGTGGAGGAAGAGAGAGGAAATAGAGAGAGAAGGAAGAGAGAGGAGGAAAAGAGAGGAGGAAGAGAGAGGAGGAAGAGAGAGGAGGAAGAGAATGGAGGAAGAGGGAGGAGAAAGAGAGAGGAAGAGAAGAGAGGAGGAAGAGAGAGGAGGATGAGAGAGGAGAAAGAGAGAGGAGGAAGAGAGAAGAGAAAGAGAGAGGAGGAAGAGAGAGGAGGAAGAGAGAGGAGGAAGAGAGAGGAAGAGAGGAAGAAGGAAGAGAGAGGAAAAGGGGAGAGGAGGAAGAGAGAGGAGGAAAAGAGAGGAGGAAGAGAGAGGAGGAAGAGAGAGGAGGAAGAGAGAGGAGGAAGAGAGAGGAGGAAGAGAGAGGTGGAAAACAAAGGTAGAGGAGAGAGGAGGAAGACAGAGGAGGAAGAGAGTGGAGGAAGAGAGAGGAAAAAGAAGAGAGGAGGAAGAGAGAGGAGGAAGAGAGAGGAGGAAGAGAGAGGAGGAAGAGAGAGGAAGAGGAGAGAGGAGGAAAAGAGATGAGGGAGGAGGAAGAGAGAGGAGGAAGAGAGAGGAGAGGTAGAGAGGAGGAAGAGAGAGGATGATGAGAGAGGAGAAAGAGAGAGGAGGAAAAGAGAAGAGGAAGAGAGAGGTGGAAGAGAAAAGAGGAAGAGGGAGGAGAAAGAGAGAGGAAGAGAAGAGAGGAGGAAGAGA
Organism: Strix aluco; assembly: GCF_031877795.1. NCBI lineage: Eukaryota > Metazoa > Chordata > Aves > Strigiformes > Strigidae > Strix > Strix aluco. Next base: position 5,277 of record NW_027436547.1, read on the forward strand.
GAGGAGGAAGAGAGAGGAGAAAGAGAGAGGAGGAAGAGAGAGGAGAAAGAGAGAGGAGGAAGAGAGAGGAGGAAGAGAGAGGAAGAGGAGAGAGGAGGAAGACAGAGGAGAAAGAGAGGAGGAAGAGAAAAGAAAATGAGAGAGAAGGAAGAGAGAGGAAAAGGGGAGAGAAGGAAGAGAGAGGTGGAAAAGAGAGGAGGAAGAGAGAGGAGGAAGAGAGAGGAGAAAGAGAGAGGAGGAACAGAGAGGAGGAACAGATAGGAGGAACAGAGAGGTGGAAAACAGAGGAAGAGGAGAGACGAGGAAGACAGAGGAGGAAGAGAGTGGAGGAAGAGAGAGGAAAAAGAGAGAGGAGGAAGAGAGAGGAGGAAGGGAGAGGAGGAAGAGAGAGGAGGAATAGAGAGGAGGAAGAGAGGAAAAGGAGAGAAGAGGAAAAGTGAGGAGGAAGAGACAGGAGGAAGAGAGAGGTGGAAGGGAGAGGAAGAGGAGAGAGGTGGAAAAGAGAAGAGGGAGAAGGAAGAGAGAGGAGGAAGAGAGAGGAGGGGTAGAGAGGAGGAAGATAGAGGAGGAAGAGAGAGGAGGAAGATAGAGGAGGAAGAGAGAGGAGGAAGATAGAGGAGGAAGAGAGAGGAGGAAGAGAGAGGAGAAAGAGAGAGGAGGAAGAGAGAGGAGAAAGAGAGAGGAGGAAGAGAGAGGAGGAAGAGAGAGGAAGAGGAGTGAGGAGGAAGACAAAGGAGGAAGAGAGAGGAGGAAGAGAAAGGAAATGAGAGAGAAGGAAGAGAGAGGAAAAGGGAGAGAAGGAAGAGAGAGGAGGAAAAGAGAGGAGGAAGAGAGAGGAGGAAGAGAGAGGAGGAAGAGAGAGGAGGAAGAGAGAGGAGGAACAGAGAGGAGGAACAGAGAGGTGGAAAACAGAGGAAGAGGAGAGAGGAGGAAGACAGAGGAGGAAGAGAGTGGAGGAAGAGAGAGGAAAAAGAGAGAGGAGGAAGACAGAGGAGGAACAGAGAGGAGAAGAGAGAGGAGGAATAGAGAGGAGGAAGAGAGGAAAAGGAGAGAAGAGGAAAAGTGAGGAGGAAGAGACAGGAGGAAGAGAGAGGTGGAAGGGAGAGGAAGAGGAGAGAGGTGGAAAAGAGAAGAGGGAGAAGGAAGAGAGAGGAGGAAGAGAGAGGAGGGGTAGAGAGGAGGAAGATAGAGGAGGAAGAGAGAGGAGGAAGATAGATGAGGAAGAGAGAGGAGGAAGATAGAGGAGGAAGAGAGAGGAGGAAGAGAGAGGAGAAAGAGAGAGGAGGAAGAGAGAGGAGAAAGATAGAGGAGGAAGAGAGAGGAGGAGAGAGAGGAAGAGGAGTGAGAAGGAAGACAAAGGAGGAAGAGAGAGGAGGAAGAGAAAGGAAAATGAGAGAGAAGGAAGAGAGAGGAAAAGGGAGAGAAGGAAGAGAGAGGAGGAAGAGAGAGGAGGAAGAGAGAGGAGGAAGAGAGAGGAGGAACAGAGATGAGGAACAGAGAGGTGGAAAACAGAGGAAGAGGAGAGAGGAGGAAGACAGAGGAGGAAGAGAGTGGAGGAAGATGAGGAAAAGAGAGAGGAGGAAGAGAGAGGAGGAAGGGAGAGGAGGAAGAGAGAGGAGGAATAGAGAGGAGGAAGAGAGGAAAAGGAGAGAAGAGGAAAAGTGAGGAGGAAGAGACAGGAGGAAGAGAGATGTGGAAGGGAGAGGATGAGGAGAGAGGTGGAAAAGAGATGAGGGAGGAGGAAGAGAGAGGAGGAAGAGAGACGAGGGGTAGAGAGGAGGAAGACAGAGGAGGAAGAGAGAGGAGGAAGAGAGAGGAGAAAGAGAGAGGTGGAAGAGAAAGGAGGAAGAGGGAGGAGAAAGAGAGAGGAAGAGAAGAGAGGAGGAAGAGAGAGGAGGATGAGAGAGGAGAAAGAGAGAGGAGGAAGATAGAGGAGGAAGAGAGAGGAGGAAGATAGAGGAGGAAGAGAGAGGAGGAAGAGAGAGGAGAAAGAGAGAGGAGAATAGAGAGGAGAAAGAGAGAGGAGGAAGAGAGAGGAGGAAGAGAAAGGAAATTGAGAGTGGAGGAAGAGAGAGGAGGATGAGAGAGGAGAAAGAGAGAGGAGGAAGATAGAGGAGGAAGAGAGAGGAGGAAAAGAGAGCAGGAAGAGAGAGGAGGAAGAGAGAGGAGGAAGAGAGGAGGAAGAGAGAGCTGGAAAACAGAGGAAGAGGAGAGAGGAGGAAGACAGAGGAGGAAGACAGTGGAGGAAGAGAGAGGAAAAAGAGAGGGGAGGAAGACAAAGGAGGAAGAGAGAGGAGGAAGAGAGAGGAGGAAGAGAGGAAAAGGAGAGAGGAGGAAAAGTGAGGAGGTAGAGAGAGGAGGAAGAGAGAGGAGGAAGAGAGAGGAGGCGTAGAGACGAGGAAGAGAGAGGAGGAAGAGAGAGGAGGAAGAGAGAGGAGGAAGAGAGAAGATGAAGAGGGAGGAGAAAGAGAGAGGAAGAGAAGAGAGGAGGAACAGAGAGGAGGAAGAGAGAGGAGGAAGAGAGAGGAGGAAGAGAGAGGAGAAAGAGAGAGGAGGAAGAGAGAGGAGGAAGAGAGAGGAGGAACAGAGAAGAGGAACAGAGAGGTGGAAAACAGAGGATGAGGAGAGAGGAGGAAGACAGAGGAGGAAGAGATTGGAGGAAGAGAGAGGAAAAAGAGAGAGGAGGAAGAGAGAGGAGGAAGGGAGAGGAGGAAGAGAGAGGAGGATTAGAGAGGAGGAAGAGAGGAAAAGGAGAGAAGATGAAAAGTGTGGAGGAAGAGACAGGAGGAAGAGAGAGGTGGAAGGGAGAGAAAGAGGAGAGAGGTGGAAAAGAGAAGAGGGAAGAGGAAGAGAGAGGAGGAAGAGACAGGAGGGTAGAGAGGAGGAAGATAGAGGAGGAACAGAGAGGAGGAAGATAGAGGAGGAAGAGAGGAGGAAGAGAGAGGAGGAAGAGAAAGGAAATAGAGAGAGAGGAAGAGAGAGGAAAAGGGGAGAGGAGGAAGAGAGAGGAGGAAAAGAGAGGAGGAAGAGAGAGTAGAAGAGAGAGGAAAAAGAGAGAGGAGGAAGAGAGAGTAGAAGAGAGAGGAGGAAGAGAGAGGAAGAGGAGAGAGGAGGAAGACAGAGGAGGAAGAGAGAGGAGGAAGAGAAAGGAAAGTGAGAGAGAAGGAAGAGAGAGGAAAAGGGGAGAGGAGGAAGAGAGAGGAGGAAAAGAGAGGAGGAAGAGAGAGGAGGAAGAGAGAGGAGGAAGAGAGGAAAAGGAGAGAGGAGGAAAAGTGAGGAGGAAGAGAGAGGAGGAAGAGAGAGGAGGGGTAGAGAGGAGGAAGAGAGAGGAGGACGAGAGAGGAGAAAGAGAGAGGAGGAAGAGAGAGGAGGAAGACAGAGGAGGAAGAGAGAGGAGGAAGAGAAAGGAAAATGAGAGAGAAGGAAGAGAGAGGAAAAGGGGAGAGGAGGAAGAGAGAGGAGGAAAAGAGAGGAGGAAGAGAGAGGAGAAAGAGAGAGGAGGAAGAGAGGAGGAAGAGAGAGCTGGAAAACAGAGGAAGAGGAGAGAGGAGGAAGACAGAGGAGGAAGACAGTGGAGGAAGAGAGAGGAAAAATAGAGAGGAGGAAGAGAGAGGAAAAGGGGAGAGGAGGAAGAGAGAGGAGGAAAAGAGAGGAGGAAGAGAGAGGAGAAAGAGAGAGGAGGAAGAGAGGAGGAAGAGAGAGCTGGAAAACAGAGGAAGAGGAGAGAGGAGGAAGACAGAGGAGGAAGAGAGAGGAGGAAGAGAAAGGAAAATGAGAGAGAAGGAAGAGAGAGGAAAAGGGAGAGGAGGAAGAGAGAGGAGGAAAAGAGAGGAGGAAGAGAGAGGAGAAAGAGAGAGGAGGAAGAGAGGAGGAAGAGAGAGCTGGAAAACAGAGGAAGAGGAGAGAGGAGGAAGACAGAGGAGGAAGACAGTGGAGGAAGAGAGAGGAAAAATAGAGAGGAGGAAGACAAAGGAGGAAGAGAGAGGAGGAAGAGAGAGGAGGAAGAGAGGAAAAGGAGAGAGGAGGAAAAGTGAGGAGGTAGAGAGAGGAGGAAGAGAGAGGAGGAAGAGAGAGGAGCGTAGAGACGAGGAAGAGAGAGGAGGAAGAGAGAGGAGGAAGAGAAAGGAGGAAGAGAGAAGATGAAGAGGGAGGAGAAAGAGAGAGGAAGAGAAGAGAGGAGGAACAGAGAGGAGGAAGAGAGAGGAGGAAGAGAGAGGAGGAAGAGAGAGGAGAAAGAGAGAGGAGGAAGAGAGAGGAGGAACAGAGAGGAGGAACAGAGAAGAGGAACAGAGAGGTGGAAAACAGAGGAAGAGGAGAGAGGAGGAAGACAGAGGAGGAAGAGAGTGGAGGAAGAGAGAGGAAAAAGAGAGAGGAGGAAGAGAGAGGAGGTAGGGAGAGGAGAAAGAGAGAGGAGGAATAGAGAGGAGGAAGAGAGGAAAAGGAGAGAAGACGAAAAGTGAGGAGGAAGAGACAGGAGGAAGAGAGAGGTGGAAGGGAGAGAAAGAGGAGAGAGATGGAAAAGAGAAGAGGGAGGAGTAAGAGAGAGGAGGAAGAGACAGGAGGGTAGAGAGGAGGTAGATAAAGGAGGAAGAGAGAGGAGGAAGATAGAGGAGGAAGAGAGAGGAGGAAGAGAGAGGAGGAAGAGAAAGGAAATTGAGAGAGAAAGAAGAGAGAGGAAAAGGGGAGAGGAGGAAGAGAGAGGAGGAAAAGAGAGGAGGAAGAAAGAGGAGGAACAGAGAGGAGGAACAGAGAGGTGGAAAACAGAGGAAGAGGAGAGAGGAGGAAGACAGAGGAGGAAGAGAGTGGAGGAAGAGAGAGGAAAAAGAGACAGGAGGAAGAGAGAGGAGGAAGGGAGAGGAGGAAGAGAGAGGAGGAAGAGATGGAAGAGAGAGGAGGAAGAGAAAGGAAAATGAGAGAGAAGGAAGAGAGAGGAAAAGGGGAGAGGAGGAAGAGAGAGGAGGAAAAGAGAGGAGGAAGAGAGAGGAGGAAGAGAGAGGAGGAAGAGAGGAGGAAGAGAGAGCTGGAAAACAGAGGAAGAGGAGAGAGGAGGAAGACAGAGGAGGAAGACAGTGGAAGAAGAGAGAGGAAAAAGAGAGGGGAGGAAGAGAGAGGAGGAAGGGAGAGGAGGAAGAGAGAGGAGGAATAGAGAGGAGGAAGAGAGGAAAAAGTGAGAAGAGGAAAAGTGAGGAGGAAGAGACAGGAGGAAGAGAGATGTGGAAGGGAGAGGAAGGGGAGAGAGTTGGAAAAGAGAAGAGGGAGGAGGAGGAGAGAGGAGGAAGAGAGAGGAGGAAGAGGGAGGAGAAAGAGAGAGGAAGAAAAGAGAGGAGGAAGAGAGAGGAGGAAGAGAGAGGAGAAAGAGAGAGGAGGAAGAGAGAGGAGAAAGAGAGAGGAGGAAGAGAGAGGAGAAGAGAGAGGAAGAGGAGAGAGGAGGAAGACAGAGGAGGAAGAGAGAGGAGGAACAGAGAGGAGGAACAGAGAGGTGGAAAACAGAGGAAGAGGAGAGAGGAGGAAGACAGAGGAGGAAGAGAGTGGAGGAAGAGAGAGGAAAAAGAGACAGGAGGAAGAGAGAGGAGGAAGGGAGAGGAGGAAGAGAGAGGAGGAAGAGAGAGGAAGAGGAGAGAGGAGGAAGCCAGAGGAGGAAGAGAGAGGAGGAAGAGAAAGGAAAATGAGAGAGAAGGAAGAGAGAGGAAAAGGGGAGAGGAGGAAGAGAGAGGAGGAAAAGAGAGGAGGAAGAGAGAGGAGGAAGAGAGAGGAGGAAGAGAGGAGGAAGAGAGAGCTGGAAAACAGAGGAAGAGGAGAGAGGAGGAAGACAGAGGAGGAAGACAGTGGAGGAAGAGAGAGGAAAAAGAGAGGGGAGGAAGAGAGAGGAGGAAGGGAGAGGAGGAAGAGAGAGGAGGAATAGAGAGGAGGAAGAGAGGAAAAGGTGAGAAGAGGAAAAGTGAGGAGGAAGAGACAGGAGGAAGAGAGATGTGGAAGGGAGAGGAAGGGGAGAGAGGTGGAAAAGAGAAGAGGGAGGAGGAGGAGAGAGGAGGAAGAGAGAGGAGGAAGAGGGAGGAGAAAGAGAGAGGAAGAGAAGAGAGGAGGAAGAGAGAGGAGGAAGAGAGAGGAGAAAGAGAGAGGAGGAAGAGAGAGGAGAAAGAGAGAGGAGGAAGACAGAGGAGGAAGAGAGAGGAAGAGGAGAGAGGAGGAAGACAGAGGAGGAAGAGAGAGGAGGAAGAGAAAGGAAAATGAGAGAGAAGGAAGATAGAGGAAAAGGGGAGAGGAGGAAGAGAGAGGAGGAAGAGAGAGGAGGAAGAGAGAGGAGGAAGAGAGAGGAGGAAGAGAGGAGGAAGAGAGAGCTGGAAAACAGAGGAAGAGGAGAGAGGAGGAAGACAGAGGAGGAAGAGAGTGGAGGAAGAGAGAGGAAAAAGAGAGAGGAGGAAGAGAGAGGAGGAAGAGAGAGGAGGAAGAGAGAGGAGGAAGAGAGGAAAAGGAGAGAGGAGGAAAAGTGATGAGGTAGAGAGAGGTGAAAGATAGAGGAGGAAGAGAGAGGAGGCGTAGAGACGAGGAAGAGACAGAAGGAAGAGAGAGGAGGAAGAGAGAGGAGAAAGAGAGAGGAAGAGAAGAGAGGAGGAACAGAGAGGAGGAAAAGAGAGGAGGAAGAGAGAGGAAGAAGAGGGAGGAGAAAGAGAGAGGAGAAAGAGAGAGGAGGAAGAGAGTGGAAGAAGAGAGAGGAGGAAGACAGAGTAGGAGGAGAGAGGAGGAAGAGAAAGGAAATTGAGAGAGAGGAAGAGAGAGGAAAAGGGGAGAGGAGGAAGAGAGAGGAGGAAAAGAGAGGAGGAAGAGACAGGAGGAAGAGAGAGGAGGAAGAGAGAGGAGGAAGAGAGAGTAGAAGAGAGAGGTGGAAAACAGAGGAAGAGGAGAGAGGAGGAAGACAGAGGAGGAAGAGAGTGGAGGAAGAGAGAGGAAAAAGAGAGAGGAGGAAAAGTGAGGAGGAAGAGAGAGGAGGAAGAGAGTGGAGGAACAGAGAGGAGGAACAGAGAAGAGGAACAGAGAGGTGGAAAACAGAGGAAGAGGAGAGAGGAGGAAGACAGAGGAGGAAGAGAGTGGAGGAAGAGAGAGGAAAAAGAGAGAGGAGGAAGAGAGAGGAGGAAGGGAGAGGAGGAAGAGAGAGGAGGAATAGAGAGTAGGAAGAGAGGAAAAGGAGAGGAGAGGAAAAGTGAGGAGGAAGAGACAGGAGGAAGAGAGAGGTGGAAGGGAGAGGAAGAGGAGAGAGGTGGAAAAGAAAAGAGGGAGGAGGAAGAGAGAGGAGGAAGAGAGAGGAGGAGTAGAGAGGAGGAAGATATAGGAGGAAGAGAGAGGAAGAAGATAGAGGAGGAAGAGAGAGGAGGAAGAGAGAGGAGAAAGAGAGAGGAGGAAGAGAGAGGAGGAAGAGAGTGGAAGAGGAGTGAGGAGGAAGAGAGAGGAAAAGGGGAGAGAAGGAAGAGAGAGGAGGAAAAGAGAGGAGGAAGAGAGAGGAGGAATAGAGAGGAGGAAGAGAGGAAAAGGTGAGAAGAGGAAAAGTGAGGAGGAAGAGACAGGAGGAAGAGAGATGAGGAAGGGAGAGGTAGGGGAGAGAGGTGGAAAAGAGAAGAGGGAGGAGGAGGAGAGAGGAGGAAGAGAGAGGAGGAAGAGGGAGGAGAAAGAGAGAGGAAGAGAAGAGAGGAGGAAGAGAGAGGAGGAAGAGAGAGGAGAAAGAGAGAGGAGGAAGAGAGAGGAGAAAGAGAGAGGAGGAAGACAGAGGAGGAAGAGAGAGGAAGAGGAGAGAGGAGGAAGACAGAGGAGGAAGAGAGAGGAGGAAGAGAAAGGAAAATGAGAGAGAAGGAAGATAGAGGAAAAGGGGAGAGGAGGAAGAGAGAGGAGGAAGAGAGAGGAGGAAGAGAGAGGAGGAAGAGAGAGGAGGAAGAGAGGAGGAAGAGAGAGCTGGAAAACAGAGGAAGAGGAGAGAGGAGGAAGACAGAGGAGGAAGAGAGTGGAGGAAGAGAGAGGAAAAAGAGAGAGGAGGAAGAGAGAGGAGGAAGAGAGAGGAGGAAGAGAGAGGAGGAAGAGAGGAAAAGGAGAGAGGAGGAAAAGTGATGAGGTAGAGAGAGGTGAAAGATAGAGGAGGAAGAGAGAATAGGCGTAGAGACGAGGAAGAGACAGAAGGAAGAGAGAGGAGGAAGAGAGAGGAGGGGAGAGAGAGAGGATGAAGAGGGAGGAGAAAGAGAGAGGAAGAGAAGAGAGGAGGAACAGAGAGGAGGAAAAGAGAGGAGGAAGAGAGAGGAAGAAGAGGGAGGAGAAAGAGAGAGGAGAAAGAGAGAGGAGGAAGAGAGTGGAAGAAGAGAGAGGAGGAAGACAGAGTAGGAGGAGAGAGGAGGAGGAAGAGAAAGGAATTGAGAGAGAGGAAGAGAGAGAAAAGGGGAGAGGAGGAAGAGAGAGGAGGAAGAGAGAGGAGGAAGAGAGAGGAGGAAGAGAGAGTAGAAGAGAGAGGTGGAAAACAGAGGAAGAGGAGAGAGGAGGAAGACAGAGGAGGAAGAGAGTGGAGGAAGAGAGAGGAAAAAGAGAGAGGAGGAAAAGTGAGGAGGAAGAGAGAGGAGGAAGAGAGTGGAAGAAGAGAGAGGAGAAAGAGAGAGGAGGAAGAGAGTGGAGAAAGAGAGAGGAGGAAGAGAGAGGAGGAAGAGAGTGGAAGAGGAGTGAGGAGGAAGAGAGAGGAAAAGGGGAGAGAAGGAAGAGAGAGGAGGAAAAGAGAGGAGGAAGAGAGAGGAGGAAGAGAGAGGAGGAAAAGAGAGGAGGAACAGAGAGGAGGAACAGAGAGGAGGAACAGAGAGGTGGAAAACAGGAAGAGGAGAGAGGAGAAAGACAGAGGAGGAAGAGAGTGGAGGAAGAGAGAGGAAAAAGAGAGAGGAGGAAGAGAGAGGAGGAAGGGAGAGGAGGAAGAGAGATGAGGAATAGAGAGGAGGAAGAGAGGAAAAGGAGAGAAGAGGAAAAGTGAGGAGGAAGAGACAGGAGGAAGAGAGAGGTGGAAGGGAGAGGAAGAGGAGAGAGGTGGAAAAGAGAAGAGGGAGGAGGAAGAGAGAGGGGGAAGAGAGAGGAGGGGTAGAGAGGAGGAAGATAGAGGAGGAAGAGAGAGGAGGAACAGAGAGGGGGAAGAGAGCGGAGGAAGAGAGAGGAGGAAGAGAGAGGAGGAAGAGAGAGGTGGAAAACAAAGGTAGAGGAGAGAGGAGGAAGACAGAGGAGGAAGAGAGTGGAGGAAGAGAGAGGAAAAAGAAGAGAGGAGGAAGAGAGAGGAGGAAGAGAGAGGAGGAAGAGAGAGGAGGAAGAGAGAGGAAGAGGAGAGAGGAGGAAAAGAGTTGAGGGAGGAGGAAGAGAGAGGAGGAAGAGAGAGGAGGGGTAGAGAGGAGGAAGAGAGAGGATGACGAGAGAGGAGAAAGAGAGAGGAGGAAAAGAGAGGAGGAAGAGAGAGGTGGAAGAGAAAGGAGGAAGAGGGAGGAGAAAGAGAGAGGAAGAGAAGAGAGGAGGAAGAGAGAGGAGGAAGAGAGAGGAGAAAGAGAGAGGAGGAAGAGAGAGGAGAAAGAGAGAGGAGGAAGAGAGAGGAGGAAGAGAGAGGAAGAGGAGAGAGGAGGAAGACAGAGGAGGAAGAGAGAGGAGGAAGAGAAAGGAAAATGAGAGAGAAAGAAGAGAGAGGAAAAGGGGAGAGGAGGAAGAGAGAGGAGGAAAAGAGAGGAGGAAGAGAGAGTAGGAAGAGAGAGGAGGAAGAGAGAGGAGGAAGAGAGAGGAGGAACAGAGTGGAGGAACAGAGAGGTGGAAAACAGAGGAAGAGGAGAGAGGCGGAAGACAGAGGAGGAAGAGAGTGAGGAAGAGAGAGGAAAAAGAGAGAGGAGGAAGAGAGAGGAGGAAGGGAGAGGAGGAAGAGAGAGGAGGAATAGAGAGGAGGAAGAGAGGAAAAGGAGAGAAGAGGAAAAGTGTGGAGGAAGAGACAGGAGGAAGAGAGAGGTGGAAGGGAGAGGAAGAGGAGAGAGGTGGAAAAGAGAAGAGGGAGGAGGAAGAGAGGAGGAAGAGAGAGGTGGAAGAGGGAGGAGAAAGAGAGAGGAAGAGAAGAGAGGAGGAAGAGAGAGGAGGAAGAGAGAGGAGAAAGAGAGAGGAGGAAGAGAGAGGAGAAAGAGAGAGGAGGAAGAGAGAGGAGGAAGAGAGAGGAAGAGGAGAGAGGAGGAAGACAGAGGAGGAAGAGAGTGGAGGATGAGAGAGGAAAAAGAAGAGAGGAGGAAGAGAGAGGAGGAAGAGAGAGGAGGAAGAGAGAGGAGGAAGAGAGGAAAAGGAGAGAGGAGGAAAAGTGAGGAGGAAGAGAGAGGAGAAAGAGAGAGGTGGAAGGGAGAGGAAGAGGAGAGAGGAGGAAAAGAGATGAGGGAGGAAGAAGAGAGAGGAGGAAGAGATAGGAGGGGTAGAGAAGAGGAAGAGAAGAGGAGGACGAGAGAGGAGAAAGAGAGAGGAGGAAAAGAGCGGAGGAAGAGAGAGGTGGAAGAGAAAGGAGGAAGAGGGAGGAGAAAGAGAGAGGAAGAGAAGAGAGGAGGAAGAGAGAGGAGGAAGAGAGAGGAGAAAGAGAGAGGAAGAGGAGAGAGGAGGAAACCAGAGGAGGAAGAGAGAGGAGGAAGAGAAAGGAAAATGAGAGAGAAGGAAGAGAGAGGAAAAGGGGAGAGGAGGAAGAGAGAGGAGGATAAGAGAGGAGGAAGAGAGAGGAGGAAGAGAGAGGAGGAAGAGAGGAGGAAGAGAGAGCTGGAAAACAGAGGAAGAGGAGAGAGGAGGAAGACAGAGGAGGAAGAGAGTGGAGGAAGAGAGAGGAGGAAGAGAGAGGAGGAATAGAGAGGAGGAAGAGAGGAAAAGGAGAGAAGAGGAGAAGTGAGGAGGAAGAGACAGGAGGAAGAGAGAGGTGGAAGGGAGAGGAAGAGGAGAGAGGTGGAAAAGAGAAGAGGGAGGAGGAAGAGAGAGGAGGAAGAGAGAGGAGGAAGAGGGAGGAGAAAGAGAGAGGAAGAGAAGAGAGGAGGAAGAGAGAGGAGGAAGAGAGAGGAGAAAGAGAGAGGAGGAAGAGAGAGGAGAAAGAGAGAGGAGGAAGAGAGAGGAGGAAGAGAGAGGAAGAGGAGAGTGGAGGAAGACAGAGGAGGAAGAGGGAGGAGGAAGAGAAAGGAAAATGAGAGAGAAGGAAGAGAGAGGAAAAGGGGAGAGGAGGAAGAGAGAGGAGGATAAGAGAGGAGGAAGAGAGAGGAGGAAGAGAGAGGAGGAAGAGAGGAGGAAGAGAGAGCTGGAAAACAGAGGAAGAGGAGAGAGGAGGAAGACAGAGGAGGAAGAGAGTGGAGGAAGAGAGAGGAAAAAGAGAGAGGAGGAAGACAGAGGAGGAAGAGAGAGGAGGAAGAGAGAGGAGGAAGAGAGAAAAAGGAGAGAGGAGGAAAAGTGAGGAGGTAGAGAGAGGAGGAAGAGAGAGGAGGAAGAGAGAGGAGGCGTAGAGACGAGGAAGAGTGAGGAGGAAGAGAGAAGGAAGAGAGAGGATGAAGAGGGAGGAGAGAAAGGAAGAGAAGAGAGGAGGAAGAGAGAGGAGGAAGAGAGAGGAGGAAGAGAGAGGAGGAAGAGAGAGGAGAAAGAGAGAGGAGGAAGAGAGAGGAGGAACAGATAGGTGGAAAATGAGGAAGAGAAGAGAGGAGGAAGACAGAGGAGGAAGAGAGTGGAGGAAGAGAGAGGAAAAAGAGAGAGGAGGAAGAGAGAGGAGGAAGGGAGAGGAGGAAGAGAGAGGAGGAATAGAGAGGAGGAAGAGAGGAAAAGGAGAGAAGAGGAGAAGTGAGGAGGAAGAGACAGGAGGAAGAGAGAGGTGGAAGTGAGAGGAAGAGGAGAGAGGTGGAAAAGAGAAGAGGGAGGAGGAAGAGAGAGGAGGATGAGACAGGAGAGTAGAGAGGAGGAAGATAGAGGAGGAAGAGAGAGGAGGAAGATAGAGGAGGAAGAGAGAGGAGGAAGAGAGAGGAGAAAGAGAGAGGAGGAAGAGAGTGGAGAAAGAGAGAGGAAGAAGAGAGAGGAGGAATAGAGAGGAAGAGGAGTGAAGAGGAAGACAGAGGAGGAAGAGAGAGGAGGAAGAGAAAGGAAAATGAGAGAGAAGGAAGAGAGAGGAAAAGGGGAGAGAAGGAAGAGAGAGGAGGAAAAGAGAGGAGGAAGAGAGAGGAGGAAGAGAGAGGAGGAAGAGAGAGGAGGAACAGAGAGGAGGAACAGAGAGGTGGAAAACAGAGGAAGAGGAGAGAGGAGGAAGACAGAGGAGGAAGAGAGTGGAGGAAGAGAGTAGAGAGAGAAAAAAGAGAGAGGAGGAAGACAGAGGAGGAAGAGAGAGGAGGAAGAGAGAGGAGGAAGAGAGAGGAGGAAAAGAGAGGAGAAAGAGAGTGGAGGAAGAGAGAGGAGGAAGAGAGTGGAAGAGGAGAGAGGTGGAAGACAGAGTAGGAGGAGAGAGAAGGAAGAGAAAGGAAATTGAGAGAGAGGAAGAGAGAGGAAAAGGGGAGAGGAGGAAGAGAAAGGAGGAAAAGAGAGGAGGAAGAGAGAGGAGAAAGAGAGAGGAGGAAGAGAGAGGAGGAAGAGAGATTAGAAGAGAGAGATGGAAAACAGAGGAAGAGGAGAGAGGAGGAAGACAGAGGAGGAAGAGAGTGGAGGAAGAGAGAGGAAAAAGAGAGAGGAGGAAGAGAGAGGAGGAAGAGAGAGGAGGAAGAGAGAGGAGGAAGAGAGAAAAAGGAGAGAGGAGGAAAAGTGAGGAGGTAGAGAGAGGAGGAAGAGAGAGGAGGAAGAGAGAGGAGGCGTAGAGACGAGGAAGAGTGAGGAGGAAGAGAGGAGGAAGAGAGAGGATGAAGAGGGAGGAGAGAAAGGAAGAGAAGAGAGGAGGAACAGAGAGGAGGAAGAGAGAGGAGGAAGAGAGAGGAGGAAGAGAGAAGAGAAAGAGAGAGGAGGAACAGAGAAGAGGAACAGATAGGTGGAAAATGAGGAAGAGAAGAGAGGAGGAAGACAGAGGAGGAAGAGAGTGGAGGAAGAGAGAGGAAAAAGAGAGAGGAGGAAGAGAGAGGAGGAAGGGAGAGGAGGAAGAGAGAGGAGGAATAGAGAGGAGGAAGAGAGGAAAAGGAGAGAAGAGGAGAAGTGAGGAGGAAGAGACAGGAGGAAGAGAGAGGTGGAAGGGAGAGGAAGAGGAGAGAGGTGGAAAAGAGAAGAGGGAGGAGGAAGAGAGAGGAGGAAGAGAGAGGATGAAGAGGGAGGAGAAAGAGAGAGGAAGAGAAGAGAGGAGGAAGAGAGAGGAGGAAGAGACAGGAGAAAGAGAGAGGAGGAAGAGAGAGGAGAAAGAGAGAGGAGGAAGACAGAGGAGGAAGAGAGAGGAAGAGGAGAGAGGAGGAAGACAGAGGAGGAAGAGAGAGGAGGAAGAGAAAGGAAAATGAGAGAGAAGGAAGATAGAGGAAAAGGGGAGAGGAGGAAGAGAGAGGAGGAAGAGAGAGGAGGAAGAGAGAGGAGGAAGAGAGAGGAGGAAGAGAGGAGGAAGAGAGAGCTGGAAAACAGAGGAAGAGGAGAGAGGAGGAAGACAGAGGAGGAAGAGAGTGGAGGAAGAGAGAGGAAAAAGAGAGAGGAGGAAGAGAGAGGAGGAAGAGAGAGGAGGAAGAGAGAGGAGGAAGAGAGGAAAAGGAGAGAGGAGGAAAAGTGATGAGGTAGAGAGAGGTGAAAGATAGAGGAGGAAGAGAGAATAGGCGTAGAGACGAGGAAGAGACAGAAGGAAGAGAGAGGAGGAAGAGAGAGGAGGAAGAGAGAGGATGAAGAGGAGGAGAGAAGAGAGGAAGAGAAGAGAGGAGGAACAGAGAGGAGGAAAAGAGAGGAGGAAGAGAGAGGAAGAAGAGGGAGGAGAAAGAGAGAGGAGAAAGAGAGAGGAGGAAGAGAGTGGAAGAAGAGAGAGGAGGAAGACAGAGTAGGAGGAGAGAGGAGGAAGAGAAAGGAAATTGAGAGAGAGGAAGAGAGAGAAAAGGGGAGAGGAGGAAGAGAGAGGAGGAAAAGAGAGGAGGAAGAGAGAGGAGGAAGAGAGAGGAGGAAGAGAGAGGAGGAAGAGAGAGTAGAAGAGAGAGGTGGAAAACAGAGGAAGAGGAGAGAGGAGGAAGACAGAGGAGGAAGAGAGTGGAGGAAGAGAGAGGAAAAAGAGAGAGGAGGAAAAGTGAGGAGGAAGAGAGAGGAGGAAGAGAGTGGAGGAACAGAGAGGAGGAACAGAGAAGAGGAACAGAGAGGTGGAAAACATAAGAGGAGAGAGGAGGAAGACAGAGGAGGAAGAGAGTGGAGGAAGAGAGAGGAAAAAGAGAGAGGAGGAAGAGAGAGGAGGAAGGAGAGGAGGAAGAGAGAGGAGGAATAGAGAGTAGGAAGAGAGGAAAAGGAGAGAAGAGGAAAAGTGAGGAGGAAGAGACAGGAGGAAGAGAGAGGTGGAAGGGAGAGGAAGAGGAGAGAGGTGGAAAAGAAAAGAGGGAGGAGGAAGAGAGAGGAGGAAGAGAGAGGAGGGGTAGAGAGGAGGAGATATAGGAGGAGAGAGAGGAGGAATATGAGAGGAGGAAGAGAGAGGAGGAAGAGAAAGGAGAAAGAGAGAGGAGGAAGAGAGTGGAGAAAGAGAGAGGAGGAAGAGAGAGGAGGAAGAGAGTGGAAGAGGAGTGAGGAGGAAGAGAGAGGAAAAGGGGAGAGAAGGAAGAGAGAGGAGGAAAAGAGAGGAGGAAGAGAGAGGAGGAAGAGAGAGGAGGAAGAGAGAGGAGGAACAGAGAGGAGGAACAGAGGAGGAGGAACAGAGAGGTGGAAAACAGGAAGAGGAGAGAGGAGAAAGACAGAGGAGGAAGAGAGTGGAGGAAGAGAGAGGAAAAAGAGAGAGGAGGAAGAGAGAGGAGGAAGGGAGAGGAGGAAGAGAGATGAGGAATAGAGAGGAGGAAGAGAGGAAAAGGAGAGAAGAGGAAAAGTGAGGAGGAAGAGACAGGAGGAAGAGAGAGGTGGAAGGGAGAGGAAGAGGAGAGAGGTGGAAAAGAGAAGAGGGAGGAGGAAGAGAGAGGGGGAAGAGAGAGGAGGGGTAGAGAGGAGGAAGATAGAGGAGGAAGAGAGAGGAGGAACAGAGAGGGGGAAGAGAGCGGAGGAAGAGAGAGGAGGAAGAGAGAGGAGGAAGAAGAGGTGGAAAACAAAGGTAGAGGAGAGAGGAGGAAGACAGAGGAGGAAGAGAGTGGAGGAAGAGAGAGGAAAAAGAAGAGAGGAGGAAGCGAGAGGAGGAAGAGAGAGGAGGAAGAGAGAGGAGGAAGAGAGAGGAAGAGGAGAGAGGAGGAAAAGAGATGAGGGAGGAGGAAGAGAGAGGAGGAAGAGAGAGGAGGGGTAGAGAGGAGGAAGAGAGAGGATGACGAGAGAGGAGAAAGAGAGAGGAGGAAAAGAGAGGAGGAAGAGAGAGGTGGAAGAGAAAGGAGGAAGAGGGAGGAGAAAGAGAGAGGAGAGAAGAGAGGAGGAAGAGAGAGGAGGAAGAGAGTGGAGAAAGAGAGAGGAGGAAGAGAGAGGAGAAAGAGAGAGGAGGAAGAGAGAGGAGGAAGAGAGAGGAAGAGGAGAGAGGAGGAAGAGAGAGGAGGCGTAGAGACGAGGAAGAGTGAGGAGGAAGAGAGGAGGAAGAGAGAGGATGAAGAGGGAGGAGAGAAAGGAAGAGAAGAGAGGAGGAAGAGAGAGGAGGAAGAGAGAGGAGGAAGAGAGAGGAGAAAGAGAGAGGAGGAAGAGAGAGGAGGAACAGATAGGTGGAAAATGAGGAAGAGAAGAGAGGAGGAAGACAGAGGAGGAAGAGAGTGGAGGAAGAGAGAGGAAAAAGAGAGAGGAGGAAGAGAGAGGAGGAAGGGAGAGGAGGAAGAGAGAGGAGGAATAGAGAGGAGGAAGAGAGGAAAAGGAGAGAAGAGGAGAAGTGAGGAGGAAGAGACAGGAGGAAGAGAGAGGTGGAAGTGAGAGGAAGAGGAGAGAGGTGGAAAAGAGAAGAGGGAGGAGGAAGAGAGAGGAGGAAGAGACAGGAGAGTAGAGAGGAGGAAGATAGAGGAGGAAGAGAGAGGAGGAAGATAGAGGAGGAAGAGAGAGGAGGAAGAGAGAGGAGAAAGAGAGAGGAGGAAGAGAGTGGAGAAAGAGAGAGGAGGAAGAGAGAGGAGGAATAGAGAGGAAGAGGAGTGAAGAGGAAGACAGAGGAGGAAGAGAGAGGAGGAAGAGAAAGGAAAATGAGAGAGAAGGAAGAGAGAGGAAAAGGGGAGAGAAGGAAGAGAGAGGAGGAAAAGAGAGGAGGAAGAGAGAGGAGGAAGAGAGAGGAGGAAGAGAGAGGAGGAACAGAGAGGAGGAACAGAGAGGTGGAAAACAGAGGAAGAGGAGAGAGGAGGAAGACAGAGGAGGAAGAGAGTGGAGGAAGAGAGAGAAAAAAGAGAGAGGAGGAAGACAGAGGAGGAAGAGAGAGGAGGAAGAGAGAGGAGGAAGAGAGAGGAGGAAAAGAGAGGAGAAAGAGAGAGGAGGAAGAGAGAGGAGGAAGAGAGTGGAAGAGGAGAGAGGTGGAAGACAGAGT
This sequence comes from Strix aluco, assembly GCF_031877795.1. Taxonomy (NCBI): domain Eukaryota; kingdom Metazoa; phylum Chordata; class Aves; order Strigiformes; family Strigidae; genus Strix; species Strix aluco. The sequence goes on from NW_027436547.1 coordinate 21,853, forward strand.
AGGAGGAGAGAGAAGGAAGAGAAAGGAAATTGAGAGAGAGGAAGAGAGAGGAAAAGGGGAGAGGAGGAAGAGAAAGGAGGAAAAGAGAGGAGGAAGAGAGAGGAGAAAGAGAGAGGAGGAAGAGAGAGGAGGAAGAGAGATTAGAAGAGAGAGGTGGAAAACAGAGGAAGAGGAGAGAGGAGGAAGACAGAGGAGGAAGAGAGTGGAGGAAGAGAGAGGAAAAAGAGAGAGGAGGAAGAGAAAAGAGGAAGAGAGAATAGAAGAAAGAGGTGGAAAACAGAGGAAGAGGAGAGAGGAGGAAGACAGAGAAGGAAGAGAGTGGAGAAAGAGAGAGGAAAAAGAGAGAGGAGGAAGAGAGAGGAGGAAGAGAGAGGAGGGAGAGAGAGGAGAAAGAGAGAGGAGAAAGAGAGGAAAAGGAGAGAGAAGAGAAGAGAGGAGGAAGAGGGAGGAAGAAGAGAAAGGAGGAAGAGAAAGGAGGAAGAGAGAGGAGGAAGAGAAAGGAGGAGAGAGAAGGAAGAGAGAGAAGGAAGAGAGAGAAGGAAGAGAGAGGAGGAAGAGAGAGGAGGAAGAAAGAGGAGAAAGATGGAGGAGAAAGAGAGAGGAGAAAGAGAGAGGAAGAGAAGAGAGGCGGAAGAGGGAGGAGGAAGAGAAAGGAGGAAGAGAGAGGAGAAAGAGGGAGGTGGAAGAGGGAGGAGGAAGAGAGAGGAAGAGAAAAGACGAGGAAGAGGGAGGAGGAAGAGAAAGGAGGAAGAGAAAGGAGGACGAGAGTGGAGGATAAGAGAGGAGGAAGAGAGAGGAGGAAGAGAGAGGAGGAAGAGAGAGGAAGAGGAGAGAGGAGGAAGACAGAGGAAAAGGGGAGAGGCGGAAGAGAGAGGAGGAAAAGAGAGGAAGAAGGGAGAGGAGGAAGAGAGAGGAGGAAGGAGAGGAGGAATAGAGAGGTGGAAAACAGAGGAAGAGGAGAGAGAAGGAAGACAGCGGAGGAAGTGAGTGGAGGAAGAGAGAGGAAAAAGAGAGAGGAGGAAGAGAGAGGAGGAAGAGAGAGGAGGAAGAGAGAGGAGGAAGAGATAGGAGGAAGAGAGGAAAAGGAGAGAGGAGGAAGAGAGAGTTGGAAGAGAGAGGAGGAAGAGAGAGGAGGAAGAAAGAGGAGAAAGAGAGAGGAGGAAGAGAGAGGAAAATGAGATAGGAGGAAAAGAGAGGAGGAAAAGTGAGGAGGAAGAGAGAGGAGGAAGAGAGAGGAGGGTTAGAGAGGAGGAAGAGAGAGGTGGAAGAGAGGGGAGGAAGAGAGAGGAGGAAGAGAGAGGAGGAAAAGAGAGGAGGAAGAGAGAGGAGGAAGAGAGAGGAGGAAGAGAGAGGAGGGAGAGAGAGGAGAAAGAGAGAGGAGAAAGAGAGGAAAAGGAGAGAGAAGAGAAGAGAGGAGGAAGAGAGAGGAGGAAGAGAGTGGAGAAAGAGAGAGGAGGAAGAGAGAGGAGAAAGAGAGAGGAGGAAGAGAGAGGAGGAAGAGAGAGGAAGAGGAGAGAGGAGGAATAGAGAGGAGGCGTAGAGACGAGGAAGAGTGAGGAGGAAGAGAGGAGGAAGAGAGAGGATGAAGAGGGAGGAGAGAAAGGAAGAGAAGAGAGGAGGAAGAGAGAGGAGGAAGAGAGAGGAGGAAGAGAGAGGAGAAAGAGAGAGGAGGAAGAGAGAGGAGGAACAGATAGGTGGAAAATGAGGAAGAGAAGAGAGGAGGAAGACAGAGGAGGAAGAGAGTGGAGGAAGAGAGAGGAAAAAGAGAGAGGAGGAAGAGAGAGGAGGAAGGGAGAGGAGGAAGAGAGAGGAGGAATAGAGAGGAGGAAGAGAGGAAAAGGAGAGAAGAGGAGAAGTGAGGAGGAAGAGACAGGAGGAAGAGAGAGGTGGAAGTGAGAGGAAGAGGAGAGAGGTGGAAAAGAGAAGAGGGAGGAGGAAGAGAGAGGAGGAAGAGACAGGAGAGTAGAGAGGAGGAAGATAGAGGAGGAAGAGAGAGGAGGAAGATAGAGGAGGAAGAGAGAGGAGGAAGAGAGAGGAGAAAGAGAGAGGAGGAAGAGAGTGGAGAAAGAGAGAGGAGGAAGAGAGAGGAGGAATAGAGAGGAAGAGGAGTGAAGAGGAAGACAGAGGAGGAAGAGAGAGGAGGAAGAGAAAGGAAAATGAGAGAGAAGGAAGAGAGAGGAAAAGGGGAGAGAAGGAAGAGAGAGGAGGAAAAGAGAGGAGGAAGAGAGAGGAGGAAGAGAGAGGAGGAAGAGAGAGGAGGAACAGAGAGGAGGAACAGAGAGGTGGAAAACAGAGGAAGAGGAGAGAGGAGGAAGACAGAGGAGGAAGAGAGTGGAGGAAGAGAGAGAAAAAAGAGAGAGGAGGAAGACAGAGGAGGAAGAGAGAGGAGGAAGAGAGAGGAGGAAGAGAGAGGAGGAAAAGAGAGGAGAAAGAGAGAGGAGGAAGAGAGAGGAGGAAGAGAGTGGAAGAGGAGAGAGGTGGAAGACAGAGTAGGAGGAGAGAGAAGGAAGAGAAAGGAAATTGAGAGAGAGGAAGAGAGAGGAAAAGGGGAGAGGAGGAAGAGAAAGGAGGAAAAGAGAGGAGGAAGAGAGAGGAGAAAGAGAGAGGAGGAAGAGAGAGGAGGAAGAGAGATTAGAAGAGAGAGGTGAAAACAGAGGAAGAGGAGAGAGGAGGAAGACAGAGGAGGAAGAGAGTGGAGGAAGAGAGAGGAAAAAGAGAGAGGAGGAAGAGAAAAGAGGAAGAGAGAATAGAAGAAAGAGGTGGAAAACAGAGGAAGAGGAGAGAGGAGGAAGACAGAGAAGGAAGAGAGTGGAGAAAGAGAGAGGAAAAAGAGAGAGGAGGAAGAGAGAGGAGGAAGAGAGAGGAGGGAGAGAGAGGAGAAAGAGAGAGGAGAAAGAGAGGAAAAGGAGAGAGAAGAGAAGAGAGGAGGAAGAGGGAGGAAGAAGAGAAAGGAGGAAGAGAAAGGAGGAAGAGAGAGGAGGAAGAGAAAGGAGGAGAGAGAAGGAAGAGAGAGAAGGAAGAGAGAGAAGGAAGAGAGAGGAGGAAGAGAGAGGAGGAAGAAAGAGGAGAAAGATGGAGGAGAAAGAGAGAGGAGAAAGAGAGAGGAAGAGAAGAGAGGCGGAAGAGGGAGGAGGAAGAGAAAGGAGGAAGAGAGAGGAGAAAGAGGGAGGTGGAAGAGGGAGGAGGAAGAGAGAGGAAGAGAAAAGACGAGGAAGAGGGAGGAGGAAGAGAAAGGAGGAAGAGAAAGGAGGAGGAGAGTGGAGGATAAGAGAGGAGGAAGAGAGAGGAGGAAGAGAGAGGAGGAAGAGAGAGGAAGAGGAGAGAGGAGGAAGACAGAGGAAAAGGGGAGAGGCGGAAGAGAGAGGAGGAAAAGAGAGGAAGAAGGGAGAGGAGGAAGAGAGAGGAGGAAGGAGAGGAGGAATAGAGAGGTGGAAAACAGAGGAAGAGGAGAGAGAAGGAAGACACCGGAGGAAGTGAGTGGAGGAAGAGAGAGGAAAAAGAGAGAGGAGGAAGAGAGAGGAGGAAGAGAGAGGAGGAAGAGAGAGGAGGAAGAGATAGGAGGAAGAGAGGAAAAGGAGAGAGGAGGAAGAGAGAGTTGGAAGAGAGAGGAGGAAGAGAGAGGAGGAAGAAAGAGGAGAAAGAGAGAGGAGGAAGAGAGAGGAAAATGAGATAGGAGGAAAAGAGAGGAGGAAAAGTGAGGAGGAAGAGAGAGGAGGAAGAGAGAGGAGGGTTAGAGAGGAGGAAGAGAGAGGTGGAAGAGAGGGGAGGAAGAGAGAGGAGGAAGAGAGAGGAGGAAAAGAGGAGGAAGAGAGAGGAGAAAGAGAGAGGAGGAAGAGAGAGCAGGAAGAGAAAGGAGGAAGAGAGAGGAAGAGGAGAGAGGAGGAAAAGAGAAGAGGACGAGAGAGGAGGAAGAGAGAGGAGGAAGAGAGAGGAGGAAGAGAGAGGAGGAAGAGAGGAGGAGGAAGAGAAAGGAGGAAGAGAGAGGAAGAGGAGAGAAGCGGAAAAGAGAAGAGGAAGAGAGAGGAGAAAGAGAGAGGAGGAAGAGAGAGGAGGAAGAGAGAGGAGGAAGAGAGGAAAAAGAGAGAGGATGGAATGTGAGCAGGAAGAGAGAGGAGGAAGAGAGAGGAGGAAGAGAGAGGAGGAAGAAAGAGGAGGAAGAGAGAGTTGGAAGAGAGATGAGAAAGAGAGAGGTGGAAGAGAGAGGAGGAAGAGAGAGGAGGAAGAGAGAGGAGGAAAAGAGAAGAGGAAGAGAGAGGAGGAAGAGAGAGGAGGAAGAGAGGAGGGGTAGAGAGGAGGAAGCGAGAGGAGGAAGCGAGAGGAGGAAGAGAGAGGAGGAAGAGAGAGGAGGAAGAGAGAGGAAGAGGAGAGAGGAGGAAAAGAGAAGAGGAAGAGAGAGGAGGAAGAGAGAAGAGGAAGAGAGAGGATTGGTAGAGAAGAGGAAGAGAGAGGAGGAAGAGAGAGGAGGAAGAGAGAGGTGGAAGAGAAAGGAGGAAGAGGGAGGAGAAAGAGAGAGGAAGAGAAGAGAGGAGGAAGAGAGAGGAGGAAGAGAGAGGAGGAAGAGAGAGGAAGAAGAGAGATGAAGAAGAAAGAGGAGGAAGAGAGAGGAGGAAGAGAGAGGTAGAGGAGAGAGGAGGAAAAGAGAAGAGGAAGAGAGAGGAGGAAGAGAGAGGAGGAAGAGAGAGGAGGAAGAGAGAGGAGGGGGAGAGAGGAGAAAGAGAGAGGAGAAAGAGAGGAAAAGGAGAGAGAAGAGAAGAGAGGAGGAAGAGGGAGGAAGAAGAGAAAGGAGGAAGAGAAAGGAGGAAGAGAGAGGAGGAAGAGAGAGGAGTAGGAGAGAGGATAAAGAGACAGGAGAATGACGGCAGTGGAAGATGGAAGAGGAAGATAGAGGAATAGAAAAGACGAGGAAGAAGGAGGAGGAAGAGGGAGGAGGAAGAGAAAGGAGGAAGAGAAAGGAGACGGAGAGTGGAGGATAAGAGAGGAGGAAGAGAGAGAAGGAAGAGAGAGGAGGAAGAGAGAGGAGGAAGACAGAGGAGGAAGAGAGAGGAAGAGGAGAGAGGAGGAAGACAGAGGAAAAGGGGAGAGGCGGAAGAGAGAGGAGGAAAAGAGAGGAGGAAGGGAGAGGAGGAAGAGAGAGGAGGAAGAGAGAGGAGGAATAGAGAGGTGGAAAACAGAGGAAGAGGAGAGAGAAGGAAGACAGCGGAGGAAGCGAGTGGAGGAAGAGGGAGGAAAAAGAGAGAGGAGGAAGAGAGAGGAGGAAGAGAAAGGAGGAAGAGAGAGGAGGAAGAGATAGGAGGAAGAGAGGAAAAGGAGAGAGGAGGAAGAGAGAGTTGGAAGAGAGAGGAGGAAGAGAGAGGAGGAAGAGAGAGGAGGAAGAGAGAGGAAAATGAGATAGGTGGAAAAGAGAGGAGGAAAAGTGAGGAGGAAGAGAGAGGAGGAAGAGAGAGGAGGAAGAGAGAGGAGGAAAGAGAGGAGGAAGAGAGAGTTGGAAGAGAGAGGAGGAAGAGAGAGGAGGAAGAGAGAGGAGGAAAAGAGAGGAGGAAGAGAGAGGAGGAAGAGAGAGGAGGAAGAGAGAGGAGGGAGAGAGAGGAGAAAGAGAGAGGAGAAAGAGAGGAAAAGGAGAGAGAAGAGAAGAGAGGAGGAAGAGGGAGGAAGAAGAGAAAGGAGGAAGAGAAAGGAGGAAGAGAGAGGAGGAAGAGAAAGGAGGAGAGAGAAGGAAGAGAGAGAAGGAAGAGAGAGAAGGAAGAGAGAGGAGGAAGAGAGAGGAGGAAGAAAGAGGAGAAAGATGGAGGAGAAAGAGAGAGGAGAAAGAGAGAGGAAGAGAAGAGAGGCGGAAGAGGGAGGAGGAAGAGAAAGGAGGAAGAGAGAGGAGAAAGAGGGAGGTGGAAGAGGGAGGAGGAAGAGAGAGGAAGAGAAAAGACGAGGAAGAGGGAGGAGGAAGAGAAAGGAGGAAGAGAAAGGAGGAGGAGAGTGGAGGATAAGAGAGGAGGAAGAGAGAGGAGGAAGAGAGAGGAGGAAGAGAGAGGAAGAGGAGAGAGGAGGAAGACAGAGGAAAAGGGGAGAGGCGGAAGAGAGAGGAGGAAAAGAGAGGAAGAAGGGAGAGGAGGAAGAGAGAGGAGGAAGAGAGAGGAGGAATAGAGAGGTGGAAAACAGAGGAAGAGGAGAGAGAAGGAAGACAGCGGAGGAAGTGAGTGGAGGAAGAGAGAGGAAAAAGAGAGAGGAGGAAGAGAGAGGAGGAAGAGAGAGGAGGAAGAGAGAGGAGGAAGAGATAGGAGGAAGAGAGGAAAAGGAGAGAGGAGGAAGAGAGAGTTGGAAGAGAGAGGAGGAAGAGAGAGGAGGAAGAAAGAGGAGAAAGAGAGAGGAGGAAGAGAGAGGAAAATGAGATAGGAGGAAAAGAGAGGAGGAAAAGTGAGGAGGAAGAGAGAGGAGGAAGAGAGAGGAGAGTTAGAGAGGAGGAAGAGAGAGGTGGAAGAGAGGGGAGGAAGAGAGAGGAGGAAGAGAGAGGAGGAAAAGAGGAGGAAGAGAGAGGAGAAAGAGAGAGGAGGAAGAGAGAGCAGGAAGAGAAAGGAGGAAGAGAGAGGAAGAGGAGAGAGGAGGAAAAGAGAAGAGGACGAGAGAGGAGGAAGAGAGAGGAGGAAGAGAGAGGAGGAAGAGTGAGGAGGAAGAGAGGAGGAGGAAGAGAAAGGAGGAAGAGAGAGGAAGAGGAGAGAAGCGGAAAAGAGAAGAGGAAGAGAGAGGAGAAAGAGAGAGGAGGAAGAGAGAGGAGGAAGAGAGAGGAGGAAGAGAGGAAAAAGAGAGAGGATGGAATGTGAGCAGGAAGAGAGAGGAGGAAGAGAGAGGAGGAAGAGAGAGGAGGAAGAAAGAGGAGGAAGAGAGAGTTGGAAGAGAGATGAGAAAGAGAGAGGTGGAAGAGAGAGGAGGAAGAGAGAGGAGGAAGAGAGAGGAGGAAAAGAGAAGAGGAAGAGAGAGGAGGAAGAGAGAGGAGGAAGAGAGGAGGGGTAGAGAGGAGGAAGCGAGAGGAGGAAGCGAGAGGAGGAAGAGAGAGGAGGAAGAGAGAGGAGGAAGAGAGAGGAAGAGGAGAGAGGAGGAAAAGAGAAGAGGAAGAGAGAGGAGGAAGAGAGAAGAGGAAGAGAGAGGATTGGTAGAGAAGAGGAAGAGAGAGGAGGAAGAGAGAGGAGGAAGAGAGAGGTGGAAGAGAAAGGAGGAAGAGGGAGGAGAAAGAGAGAGGAAGAGAAGAGAGGAGGAAGAGAGAGGAGGAAGAGAGAGGAGGAAGAGAGAGGAAGAAGAGAGATGAAGAAGAAAGAGGAGGAAGAGAGAGGAGGAAGAGAGAGGTAGAGAGGAGGAAAAGAGAAGAGGAAGAGAGAGGAGGAAGAGAGAGGAGGAAGAGAGAGGAGGAAGAGAGAGGAGGGGGAGAGAGGAGAAAGAGAGAGGAGAAAGAGAGGAAAAGGAGAGAGAAGAGAAGAGAGGAGGAAGAGGGAGGAAGAAGAGAAAGGAGGAAGAGAAAGGAGGAAGAGAGAGGAGGAAGAGAGAGGAGTAGGAGAGAGGATAAAGAGACAGGAGAATGACGGCAGTGGAAGATGGAAGAGGAAGATAGAGGAATAGAAAAGACGAGGAAGAAGGAGGAGGAAGAGGGAGGAGGAAGAGAAAGGAGGAAGAGAAAGGAGACGGAGAGTGGAGGATAAGAGAGGAGGAAGAGAGAGAAGGAAGAGAGAGGAGGAAGAGAGAGGAGGAAGACAGAGGAGGAAGAGAGAGGAAGAGGAGAGAGGAGGAAGACAGAGGAAAAGGGGAGAGGCGGAAGAGAGAGGAGGAAAAGAGAGGAGGAAGGGAGAGGAGGAAGAGAGAGGAGGAAGAGAGAGGAGGAATAGAGAGGTGGAAAACAGAGGAAGAGGAGAGAGAAGGAAGACAGCGGAGGAAGCGAGTGGAGGAAGAGGGAGGAAAAAGAGAGAGGAGGAAGAGAGAGGAGGAAGAGAAAGGAGGAAGAGAGAGGAGGAAGAGATAGGAGGAAGAGAGGAAAAGGAGAGAGGAGGAAGAGAGAGTTGGAAGAGAGAGGAGGAAGAGAGAGGAGGAAGAGAGAGGAGGAAGAGAGAGGAAAATGAGATAGGTGGAAAAGAGAGGAGGAAAAGTGAGGAGGAAGAGAGAGGAGGAAGAGAGAGGAGGAAGAGAGAGGAGGAAAGAGAGGAGGAAGAGAGAGTTGGAAGAGAGAGGAGGAAGAGAGAGGAGGAAGAGAGAGGAGGAAAAGAGAGGAGGAAGAGAGAGGAGGAAGAGAGAGGAGGAAGAGAGAGGTGGAAGAGAGAGGAGGAAAAGAGAGGAGGAAGAGAGAGGAGGAAAAGAGAGGAGGAGAAGAGACGTGGAAGAGGGAGGAGGAGAGGTGAGGAAAAGAGAGGAGGAAGATAGAGGGGGAAGAGAGAGTAATAAGAGAGAGGAGGAAGAGAAAGGAGGAGAGAGATGGGAGAGAGAAGGAAGAGAGAGAAGGAAGAGAGAGGAGGAAGAGAGAGGAGGAAGAAAGAGGAGAAAGATGGAGGAGAAAGAGAGAGGAGAAAGAGAGAGGAAGAGAAGAGAGGCGGAAGAGGGAGGAGGAAGAGAAAGGAGGAAGAGAGAGGAGGAAGAGAGAGGAGAAAGAGGGAGGTGGAAGAGGGAGGAGGAAGAGAGAGGAAGAGAAAAGACGAGGAAGAGGGAGGAGGAAGAGAAAGGAGGAAGAGAAAGGAGGAGGAGAGTGGAGGATAAGAGAGGAGGAAGAGAGAGGAGGAAGAGAGAGGAGGAAGAGAGAGGAAGAGGAGAGAGGAGGAACACAGAGGAAAAGGGGAGAGGCGGAAGAGAGAGGAGGAAAAGAGAGGAGGAAGGGAGAGGAGGAAGAGACAGGAGGAAGAGAGAGGAGGAATAGAGAGGTGGAAAACAGAGGAAGAGGAGAGAGAAGGAGGACAGCGGAGGAAGTGAGTGGAGGAAGAGAGAGGAAAAAGAGAGAGGAGGAAGAGAGAGGAGGAAGAGAGAGGAGGAAGAGAGAGGAGGAAGAGATAGGAGGAAGAGAGGAAAAGGAGAGAGGAGGAAGAGAGATTTGGAAGAGAGAGGAGGAAGAGAGAGGAGGAAGAAAGAGGAGGAAGAGAGAGGAGGAAGAGAGAGGAAATTGAGATAGGAGGAAAAGAAAGGAGGAAAAGTGAGGAGGAAGAGAGAGGAGGAAGAGAGAGGAGGGTTAGAGAGGAGGAAGAGAGAGGTGGAAGAGAGAGGAGGAAGAGAGAGGAGGAAGAGAGAGGAGGAAAAGAGCAGGAAGAGAGAGGAGAAAGAGAGAGGAGGAAGAGAGAGGAGGAAGAGAAAGGAGGAAGAGAGGAGGAGGAAGAGAAAGGAGGAAGAGAGAGGAAGAGGAGAGAAGCGGAAAAGAGTAGAGGAAGAGAGAGGAGGAAGAGAGAGGAGGAAGAGAGAGGAGGAAGAGAGAGGAGGAAGAGAGTAAAAAGAGAGAGGAGGGAATGTGAGGAGGAAGAGAGAGGAGGAAGAGAGAGGAGGAAGAGACAGGAGGAAGAAAGAGGAGGAAGAGAGAGTTGGAAGAGAGATGAGAAAGAGAGAGGTGGAAGAGAGAGGAGGAAGAGAGAGGAGGAAGAGAGAGGAGGAAAAGAGAAGAGGAAGAGAGAGGAGGAAGAGAGAGGAGGAAGAGAGGAGGGGTAGAGAGGAGGAAGCGAGAGGAGGAAGCGAGAGGAGGAAGAGAGAGGAGGAAGAGAGAGGAGGAAGAGAGAGGAAGAGGAGAGAGGAGGAAAAGAGAAGAGGAAGAGAGTGGAGGAAGAGAGAGGAGGAAGAGAGAGGAGGGGTAGAGAGGAGGAAGAGAGAGGAGGAAGAGAGAGGAGGAAGAGAGAGGTGGAAGAGAAAGGAGGAAGAGGGAGGAGAAAGAGAGAGGAAGAGAAGAGAGGAGGAAGAGAGAGGAGGAAGAGAGAGGAGGAAGAGAGAGGAAGAAGAGAGAGGAAGAAGAGAGAGGAGGAAGAGAGAGGAGGAAGAGAGAGGTAGAGGAGAGAGGAGGAAAAGAGAAGAGGAAGAGAGAGGAGGAAGAGAGAGGAGGAAGAGAGAGGAGGAAGAGAGAGGAGGAAGCGAGAGGAGGAAGAGAGAGGAGGCAGAGAGAGGAGGAAGAGAGGAGGAGGAGAGAGGAGGAAGAGAGAGGAGAACGAGAGACAAGGAAGAGTAAGGAGGAAGAGAGAGGAAGAGGAGAGAGGAGGAAAAGAGAAAAGGAAGAGAGAGGAGGAAGAGAGAGGAGGAAGAGAGAGGAGGAAGAGAGAGGAGGAAGAGAGGAAAAAGAGAGAGGAGGGAATGTGAGGAGGAAGACAGAGGAGGAAGAGAGAGGAGGAAGAGAGAGGAGGAAGAGAGAGGAGGAAGAGAGTGTTGGAAGAGAGAGGAGAAAGAGAGAGGTGGAAGAGAGAGGAGGAAGAGAGAGGAGGAAGAGAGAGGAGGAAAAGAGACGAGGAAGAGAGAGGAGGAAGATAGAGGAGAAAGAGAGAGGAGGGGTAGAGAGGAGGAAGCGAGAGGAGGAAGAGAGAGGAGGAAGAGAGAGGAGGAAGAGAGATGAGGAAGAGAGAGGAACAGGAGAGAGGAGGAAAAGAAAAGAGGAAGAGAGAGGAGGAAGAGAGAGGAGAAAGAGAGAGGAGGGGTAGAGAGGAGGAAGAGAGAGGAGGAAGATAAAGGAGGAAGAGGGAGGAGAAAGAGAGAGGAAGAGAAGAGAGGAGGAAGAGAGAGGAGGAAGAGAGAGGAGAAAGAGAGAGGAGGAAGAGAGGAGGAAGAGAGAGGAGGAAGAGAGAGGTAGAGGAGAGAGGAGGAAAAGAGAAGAGGAAGAGAGAGGAGGAAGAGAGAGGAGGAAGAGAGAGGAGGAAGAGAGAGGAGGAAGAGAGGAGCAAGAGAGAGGAGGAAGAGAGAGGAGGAAGAGAGAGGAGGAAGAGAGAGGAGGAAGAGAAGAGGAAGAGAGAGGAGGAAGAGAGAGGAGAAAGAGAGAGGAGGAAGAGAAAGGAGGAAGAGAGAGGAAGAGGAAAGAGGAGGAAAAGAGAAGAGGAAGAGAGAGGAGGAAGAGAGAGGAGGAAGAGAGAGGAGGAAGAGAGAGGAGGAAGAGAGAGGAAGAGGAGAGTATAGGAAAAGAGAAGTGGAAAGAGAGGAGGAAGAGAGAAGAGGAAGAGAGAGGAGGAAGAGAGGAGGAGAGAGGAGGAAGAGAGAGGAGAAAGAGAGAGGAGGAAGAGAAAGGAGGAAGAGAGAGGAAGAGGTGAGAGGAGGAAAAGAGAAGAGGAAGAGAGAGGAGGAAGAGAGAGGTGGAAGACAGAGGAAGAGGAGAGAGAAGGAAGAGAGTGGAATGGGGGAGAGGAGGAATAGAGAGGAGGAAACGAGAGGAGGAAGAGAGAGGAGGAAGAGAGAGGAGGAAGAGAGAGGAGGAAGAGAGATGAGGAAGAGAGAGGAGGAAGAGAGAGGAGGAAGAGAGAGGAGGGGGAGAGAGGAGAAAGAGAGAGGAGAAAGAGAGGAAAAGGAGAGAGAAGAGAAGAGAGGAGGAAGAGGGAGGAAGAAGAGAAAGGAGGAAGAGAAAGGAGGAAGAGAGAGGAGGAAGAGAGAGGAGTAGGAGAGAGGATAAAGAGGCAGGAGAAAGAGGGCAGTGGAAGAGGGAAGAGGAAGATAGAGGAATAGAAAAGACGAGGAAGAAGGAGGAGGAAGAGGGAGGAGGAAGAGAAAGGAGGAAGAGAAAGGAGACGGAGAGTGGAGGATATGAGAGGAGGAAGAGAGAGAACGAAGACAGAGGAGGAAGAGAGAGGAGGAAGAGAGAGGAGGAAGGGAGAGGAGAAAGAGAGAGGAGAAAGAGAGAGGAAGAGAAGAGAGGCGGAAGAGGGAGGAGGAAGAGAATGGAGGAAGAGAGAGGAGGAAGAGAGAGGAGAAAGAGGGAGGTGGAAGAGGGAGTAGGAAGAGAGAGGAAGAGAAAAGACGAGGAAGAGGGAGGAGGAAGAGAAAGGAGGAAGAGAAAGGAGGAGGAGAGTGGAGGATAAGAGAGGAGGAAGAGAGAGGAGGAAGAGAGAGGAGGAAGAGAGAGGAAGAGGAGAGAGGAGGAAGACAGAGGAAAAGGGGAGAGGCGGAAGAGAGACGAGGAAAAGAGAGGAGGAAGGGAGAGGAGGAAGAGAGAGGAGGAAGAGAGAGGAGGAATAGAGAGGTGGAAAACAGAGGAAGAGGAGAGAGAAGGAAGACAGCGGAGGAAGTGAGTGGAGGAAGAGAGAGGAAAAAGAGAGAGGAGGAAGAGAGAGGAGGAAGAGAGAGGAGGAAGAGAGAGGACGAAGAGATAGGAGGAAGAGAGGAAAAGGAGAGAGGAGGAAGAGAGAGTTGGAAGAGAGAGGAGGAAGAGAGAGGAGGAAGAAAGAGGAGGAAGAGAGAGGAGGAAGAGAGAGGAAAATGAGATAGGAGGAAAAGAGAGGAGGAAAAGTGAGGAGGAAGAGAGAGGAGGAAGAGAGAGGAGGGTTAGAGAGGAGGAAGAGAGAGGTGGAAGAGAGAGGAGGAAGAGAGAGGAGGAAGAGAGAGGAGGAAAAGAGGAGGAAGAGAGAGGAGAAAGAGAGAGGAGGAAGAGAGAGGAGGAAGAGAAAGGAGGAAGAGAGAGGAAGAGGAGAGAGGAGGAAAAGAGAAGAGGACGAGAGAGGAGGAAGAGAGAGGAGGAAGAGAGAGGAGGAAGAGAGGAGGAGGAAGTGAAAGGAGGAAGAGAGAGGAAGAGGAGAGAAGCGGAAAAGAGAAGAGAGAGGAGGAAGAGAGAGGAGGAAGAGAGAGGAGGAAGAGAGAGGAGGAAGAGAGGAAAAAGAGAGAGGAGGGAATGTGAGGAGGAAGAGAGAGGAGGAAGAGAGAGGAGGAAGAGAGAGGAGGAAGAAAGAGGAGGAAGAGAGAGTTGGAAGAGAGATGAGAAAGAGAGAGGTGGAAGAGAGAGGAGGAAGAGAGAGGAGGAAGAGCGAGGAGGAAAAGAGAAGAGGAAGAGAGAGGAGGAAGAGAGAGGAGGAAGAGAGGAGGGGTAGAGAGGAGGAAGCGAGAGGAGGAAGCGAGAGGAGGAAGAGAGAGGAGGAAGAGAGAGGAGGAAGAGAGAGGAAGAGGAGAGAGGAGGAAAAGAGAAGAGGAAGAGAGAGGAGGAAGAGAGAGGAGGAAGAGAGAGGAGGGGTAGAGAGGAGGAAGAGAAAGGAGAAAGAGAGAGGAGGAAGAGAGAGGTGGAAGAAAAGGAGGAAGAGGGAGGAGAAAGAGAGAGGAAGAGAAGAGAGGAGGAAGAGAGAGGAGGAAGAGAGAGGAGGAAGAGAGGGGAAGAAGAGAGAGGAAGAAGAGAGAGGAGGAAGAGAGAGGAGGAAGAGAGAGGTAGAGGAGAGAGGAGGAAAAGAGAAGAGGAAGAGAGAGGAGGAAGAGAGAGGAGGAAGAGAGAGGAGGAAGAGAGAGGAGGAAGAGAGAGGAGGAAGAGAGGAGGAACAGAGAGGAGGAAGAGAGCTGAGGAAGAGAGAGGAGGAAGAGAGAGGAGGAAGAGAGGAGGAGGAGAGAGGAGGAAGAGAGAGGAGAACGAGAGACAAGGAAGAGTAAGGAGGAAGAGAGAGGAAGAGGAGAGAGGAGGAAAAGAGAAAAGGAAGAGAGAGGAGGAAGAGAGAGGAGGAAGAGAGAGGAGGAAGAGAGAGGAGGAAGAGAGGAAAAAGAGAGAGGAGGGAATGTGAGGAGGAAGAGAGAGGAGGAAGAGAGAGGAGGAAGAGAGAGGAGGAAGAGAGAGAAGGAAGAGAGTGTTGGAAGAGAGAGGAGAAAGAGAGAGGTGGAAGAGAGAGGAGGAAGAGAGAGGAGGAAGAGAGAGGAGGAAAAGAGACGAGGAAGAGAGAGGAGGAAGATAGAGGAGGAAGAGAGAGGAGGGGTAGAGAGGAGGATGCGAGAGGAGGAAGAGAGAGGAGGAAGAGAGAGGAGGAAGAGAGAGGAGGAAGAGAGAGGAACAGGAGAGAGGAGGAAAAGAGAAGAGGAAGAGAGAGGAGGAAAAGAGAAGAGGAAGAGAGAGGAGGAAGAGAGAGGAGGAAGAGAGAGGAGGTGTAGAGAGGAGGAAGAGAGAGGAGGAAGAGAAAGGAGGAAGAGGGAGGAGAAAGAGAGAGGAAGAGAAGAGAGGAGGAAGAGAGAGGAGGAAGAGAGAGGAGAAAGAGAGAGGAGGAAGAGAGAGGAGGAAGAGAGAGGAGGAAGAGAGAGGTAGAGGAGGGAGGAGGAAAAGAGAAGAGGAAGAGAGAGGAGGAAGAGAGAGGAGGAAGAGAGAGGAGGAAGAGAGAGGAGGAAGAGAGGAGGAAGAGAGAGGAGGAAGAGAAAGGAGGAAGAGAGAGGAGGAAGAGAGAGGAGGAAGAGAAGAGGAAGAGAGAGGAGGAAGAGAGAGGAGAAAGAGAGAGAAGGAAGAGAAAGGAGGAAGAGAGAGGAAGAGGAGAGAGGAGGAAAAGAGAAGAGGAAGAGAGAGGAGGAAGAGAGAGGAGGAAGAGAGAGGAGGAAGAGAGAGGAGGAAGAGAGAGGAAGAGGAGAGTATAGGAAAAGAGAAGTGGAAAGAGAGGAGGAAGAGAGAAGAGGAAGAGAGAGGAGGAAGAGAGGAGGAGGAGAGAGGAGGAAGAGAGGGCAGAAAGAGAGAGGAGGAAGAGAAAGGAGGAAGAGAGAGGAAGAGGTGAGAGGAGGAAAAGAGAAGAGGAAGAGAGAGGAGGAAGAGAGAGGAGGAAGAGAAAGGAGGGTTAGAGAGGAGGGAGAGAGAGGAGGAAGAGAGAGGAGGAAGAGAGAGGTGGAAGAGAAAGGAGGAAGAGGGAGGAGAAAGAGAGAGGAAGAGAAGAGAGGAGGAAGAGAGAGGAGGAATAGAGAGGAGAAAGAGAGAGGAGGAAGAGAGAGGAGGAAGAGAGAGGTAGAGGAGAGAGGAGGAAAAGAGAAGAGGAAGAGAGAGGAGGAAGAGAGAGGTGGAAGACAGAGGAAGAGGAGATAGAAGGAAGATAGAGGAAAAGGGGAGAGGATTAAGAGAGAGGAGGAAAAGAGAGGAGGAAGAGAGAGGAGGAAGAGAGATGAGGAAGAGGGAGGAGGAAGAGAGAGGAGGAAGAGAGAAGTGGAAGACAGAGGAAGAGGAGAGAGAAAGAAGACAGAGTAGGAAGAGAGTGGAGGAAGAGAGAGGAAAAAGAGAGAGGAGGAAGAGAGAGGAGGAAGAGAGAGGAGGAAGAGAGGAAAAGGAGAGAGGAGGAAAAGTGAGGAGGAAGAGAGAGGAGGAAAATAGAGGAGGAAGACAGAGGAAGAGGAGAGAGAAGGAAGAGAGAGGAGGAAGAGAGTGGAGGATAAGAGAGGAAAAAGAGAGAGGAGGAAGAGAGAGGAGGAAGAGAGAGGAGGAAGAGAGAGGAGGAAGAGAGAGGAGGAAGAGAGGAAAAGGAGAGAGGAGGAAAAGTGAGGAGGAAGAGAGATGGGGAAGAGAGTGGAGGAAGAGAGAGGAAAAAGAGAGAGGAGGAAGAGAGAGGAGGAAGAGAGAGGAGGAAGAGAGAGGAGGAAGAGAGAGGAGGAAGAGAGGAAAAGGAGAGAGGAGGAAAAGTTGGGAGGAAGAGAGAGGAGGAAATGTGAAGGGGAAGAGAGAGGAGGAAGATAGAGGGGGAAGAGAGAGGATTGGTAGAGAGGAGGAAGCGAGAGGAGGAAGAGAGAGGAGGAAGAGAGAGGAGAAAGAGAGAGGAGGAAGAGAGAGGAGGAAGAGAGAGGAAGAGGAGCGAGGAGGAAGAGAGAAGAGGAAGAGACAGGAGGAGAGAGAGGTGGAAGTCAGAGGAAGAGGAGAGAGAAGGAAGAGAGAGGAAAAGGGGAGAGGAGGAAGAGAGAGGAGGAAAAGAGAGGAGAAACAGAGAGGAGGAAGAGAGATGAGGAAGAGAGAGGAGGAAAAGAGAGGAGGAAGAGAGAGGAGGAAAAGAGAGGAGGAAGAGAGAGGAGGAAGAGAGATGAGGAAGAGAGAGGAAAAAGAGAGAGGAGGAAGAGAGAGGAGGAAGAGAGAGGAGGAAGAGAGAGGAGGAAGAGAGGAAAAGGAGAGAGGAGGAAAAGGAGAGAGGAGGAAAAGTGAGGAGGAAGAGAGAGGAGGAAAAGAGAGGAGGAAGACAGAAGAAGTGGAGAGAGAAGGAAGACAGAGGAGGAAGAGAGTGGAGGAAGAGAGAGGAAAAAGAGAAAGGAGGGAGAGAGAGGAGGAAGAGAGAGGAGGAAGACAGAGGAAGTGGAGAGAGAAGGAAGATAGAGGAGGAAGAGAGTGGAGGAAGAGAGAGAAAAAAGTGAGAGGAGGAAGAGAGAGCAGGAAGAGAGAGGAGGAACAGAGAGGAGGAAGAGAGGAAAAGGAGAGAGGAGGAAAAGTGAGGAGGAAGAGAGAGGAGGAAGAGAGATGTGGAAGGGAGAGGAAGAGGAGAGCGGAGGAAAAGAAAAAGGAAGAGAGAGGAGGAAGAGAGAGGAGGAAGGAGAGGAGGGGTAGAGAGGAGGAAGAGAGAGGAGGAAGAGAGAGGAGGAAGAGAGAGGAGAAAGAGGAGGTGGAAGAGAAAGGATGAAAAGGAGAGAGGAGGAAGACAGAGGAGGAAGAGAGAGGAGGAAGAGAAAGGAAAATGGAAGAGAAAGAAGAGAGAGGAAACGGGGAGAGGAGGAAGAGAGAGGAGGAATAGAGAGGCGGAAGCTAGAGGAGGAAGAGAGAGGAGGAAGAGAGATGAGGAAGAGAGAGGAGGAAGAGAGATGAGGAAGAGAGAGGAGGAAGAGAGAGGAGGAAGAGAGAGGAGGGGGACAGAGGAGAAAGAGAGAGGAGAAAGAGAGGAAAAGGAGAGAGAAGAGAAGAGAGGAGGAAGAGGGAGGAAGAAGAGAAAGGAGGAAGAGAAAGGAGGAAGAGAGAGGAGAAAGAGAGAGGAGTAGGAGAGAGGATAAAGAGGCAGGAGAAAGAGGGCAGTGGTAGAGGGAAGAGGAAGATAGAGGAATAGAAAAGACGAGGAAGAAGGAGGAGGAAGAGGGAGGAGGAAGAGAAAGGAGGAAGAGAAAGGAGACGGAGAGTGGAGGATATGAGAGGAGGAAGAGAGCGAACGAAGAGAGAGGAGGAAGAGAGAGGAGGAAGAGAGAGGAGGAAGAGAGAGGAGGAAGAGTGAGGAAGAGGAGAGAGGAGGAAGACAGAGGAAAAGGGGAGAGGCGGAAGAGAAAGGAGGAAAAGAGAGGAGGATGGGAGAGGAGGAAGAGAGAGGAGGAAGAGAGAGGAGGAATAGAGAGGTGGAAAACAGAGGAAGAGGAGAGAGAAGGAAGACAGCGGAGGAAGCGAGTGGAGGAAGAGAGAGGAAAAAGGGAGAGGAGGAAGAGAGAGGAGGAAGAGAAAGGAGGAAGAGAGAGGAGGAAGAGAGAGGAGGAAGAGAGGAAAAGGAGAGAGGAGGAAGAGAGAGTTGGAGGAGAGAGGAGGAAGAGAGAGGAGGAAGAGAGAGGAGGAAGAGAGAGGAGGAAGAGAGAGGAAAATGAGATAGGTGGAAAAGAGAGGAGGAAGAGAGAGGAGGAAGAGAGGAAAAGGAGAGAGGAGGAAGAGAGTGTTGGAAGAGAGAGGAGGAAGAGAGAGGAGGAAGAGAGAGGAGGAAAGAGAGAGGAGGAAGAGAGGAGGAGGAAGTGAAAGGAGGAAGAGAGAGGAAGAGGAGAGAAGCGGAAAAGAGAAGAGAGAGGAGGAAGAGAGAGGAGGAAGAGAGAGGAGGAAGAGAGAGGAGGAAGAGAGAGGAGGAAGAGCGAGGAGGAAAAGAGAAGAGGAAGAGAGAGGAGGAAGAGAGAGGAGGAAGAGAGGAGGGGTAGAGAGGAGGAAGCGAGAGGAGGAAGCGAGAAGAGGAAGAGAGAGGAGGAAGAGAGAGGAGGAAGAGAGAGGAAGAGGAGAGAGGAGGAAAAGAGAAGAGGAAGAGAGAGGAGGAAGAGAGAGGAGGAAGAGAGAGGAGGGGTAGAGAGGAGGAAGAGAAAGGAGAAAGAGAGAGGAGGAAGAGAGAGGTGGAAGAAAAGGAGGAAAAGGGAGGAGAAAGAGAGAGGAAGAGAAGAGAGGAGGAAGAGAGAGGAGGAAGAGAGAGGAGGAAGAGAGGGGAAGAAGAGAGAGGAAGAAGAGAGAGGAGGAAGAGAGAGGAGGAAGAGAGAGGTAGAGGAGAGAGGAGGAAAAGAGAAGAGGAAGAGAGAGGAGGAAGAGAGAGGAGGAAGAGAGAGGAGGAAGAGAGAGGAGGAAGAGAGAGGAGGAAGAGAGGAGGAACAGAGAGGAGGAAGAGAGCTGAGGAAGAGAGAGGAGGAAGAGAGAGGAGGAAGAGAGGAGGAGGAGAGAGGAGGAAGAGAGAGGAGAACGAGAGACAAGGAAGAGTAAGGAGGAAGAGAGAGGAAGAGGAGAGAGGAGGAAAAGAGAAAAGGAAGAGAGAGGAGGAAGAGAGAGGAGGAAGAGAGAGGAGGAAGAGAGAGGAGGAAGAGAGGAAAAAGAGAGAGGAGGGAATGTGAGGAGGAAGAGAGAGGAGGAAGAGAGAGGAGGAAGAGAGAGGAGGAAGAGAGAGAAGGAAGAGAGTGTTGGAAGAGAGAGGAGAAAGAGAGAGGTGGAAGAGAGAGGAGGAAGAGAGAGGAGGAAGAGAGAGGAGGAAAAGAGACGAGGAAGAGAGAGGAGGAAGATAGAGGAGGAAGAGAGAGGAGGGGTAGAGAGGAGGATGCGAGAGGAGGAAGAGAGAGAGGAGGAAGAGAGAGGAGGAAGAGAGAGGAGGAAGAGAGAGGAACAGGAGAGAGGAGGAAAAGAGAAGAGGAAGAGAGAGGAGGAAAAGAGAAGAGGAAGAGAGAGGAGGAAGAGAGAGGAGGAAGAGAGAGGAGGGGTAGAGAGGAGGAAGAGAGAGGAGGAAGAGAAAGGAGGAAGAGGGAGGAGAAAGAGAGAGGAAGAGAAGAGAGGAGGAAGAGAGAGGAGGAAGAGAGAGGAGAAAGAGAGAGGAGGAAGAGAGAGGAGGAAGAGAGAGGAGGAAGAGAGAGGTAGAGGAGGGAGGAGGAAAAGAGAAGAGGAAGAGAGAGGAGGAAGAGAGAGGAGGAAGAGAGAGGAGGAAGAGAGAGGAGGAAGAGAGAGGAGGAAGAGAGGAGGAAGAGAGAGGAGGAAGAGAAAGGAGGAAGAGAGAGGAGGAAGAGAGAGGAGGAAGAGAAGAGGAAGAGAGAGGAGGAAGAGAGAGGAGAAAGAGAGAGAAGGAAGAGAAAGGAGGAAGAGAGAGGAAGAGGAGAGAGGAGGAAAAGAGAAGAGGAAGAGAGAGGAGGAAGAGAGAGGAGGAAGAGAGAGGAGGAAGAGAGAGGAGGAAGAGAGAGGAAGAGGAGAGTATAGGAAAAGAGAAGTGGAAAGAGAGGAGGAAGAGAGAAGAGGAAGAGAGAGGAGGAAGAGAGGAGGAGGAGAGAGGAGGAAGAGAGGGCAGAAAGAGAGAGGAGGAAGAGAAAGGAGGAAGAGAGAGGAAGAGGTGAGAGGAGGAAAAGAGAAGAGGAAGAGAGAGGAGGGAAGAGAGAGGAGGAAGAGAAAGGAGGGTTAGAGAGGAGGGAGAGAGAGGAGGAGAGAGAGGAGGAAGAGAGAGGTGGAAGAGAAAGGAGGAAGAGGGAGGAGAAAGAGAGAGGAAGAGAAGAGAGGAGGAAGAGAGAGGAGGAATAGAGAGGAGAAAGAGAGAGGAGGAAGAGAGAGGAGGAAGAGAGAGGTAGAGGAGAGAGGAGGAAAAGAGAGAGGAAGAGAGAGGAGGAAGAGAGAGGTGGAAGACAGAGGAAGAGGAGATAGAAGGAAGATAGAGGAAAAGGGGAGAGGATTAAGAGAGAGGAGGAAATGAGAGGAGGAAGAGAGAGGAGGAAGAGAGATGAGGAAGAGGGAGGAGAAGAGAGAGGAGGAAGAGAGAAGTGGAAGACAGAGGAAGAGGAGAGAGAAAGAAGACAGAGGAGGAAGAGAGTGGAGGAAGAGAGAGGAAAAAGAGAGAGGAGGAAGAGAGAGGAGGAAGAGAGAGGAGGAAGAGAGGAAAAGGAGAGAGGAGGAAAAGTGAGGAGAAGAGAGAGGAGGAAAATAGAGGAGGAAGACAGAGGAAGAGGAGAGAGAAGGAAGAGAGAGGAGGAAGAGAGTGGAGGATAAGAGAGGAAAAAGAGAGAGGAGGAAGAGAGAGGAGGAAGAGAGAGGAGGAAGAGAGAGGAGGAAGAGAGAGGAGGAAGAGAGGAAAAGGAGAGAGGAGGAAAAGTGAGGAGGAAGAGAGATGGGGAAGAGAGTGGAGGAAGAGAGAGGAAAAAGAGAGAGGAGAAGAGAGAGGAGGAAGAGAGAGGAGGAAGAGAGAGGAGGAAGAGAGAGGAGGAAGAGAGGAAAAGGAGAGAGGAGGAAAAGTTGGAGGAAGAGAGAGGAGGAAATGTGAAGGGGAAGAGAGAGGAGGAAGATAGAGGGGGAAGAGAGAGGATTGGTAGAGAGGAGGAAGCGAGAGGAGGAAGAGAGAGGAGGAAGAGAGAGGAGAAAGAGAGGAGGAAGAGAGAGGAGGAAGAGAGAGGAAGAGGAGCGAGGAGGAAGAGAGAAGAGGAAGAGACAGGAGGAGAGAGAGGTGGAAGTCAGAGGAAGAGGAGAGAGAAGGAAGAGAGAGGAAAAGGGGAGAGGAGGAAGAGAGAGGAGGAAAAGAGAGGAGAAACAGAGAGGAGGAAGAGAGATGAGGAAGAGAGAGGAGGAAAAGAGAGGAGAAGAGAGAGGAGGAAAAGAGAGGAGGAAGAGAGAGGAGGAAGAGAGATGAGGAAGAGAGAGGAAAAAGAGAGAGGAGGAAGAGAGAGGAGGAAGAGAGAGGAGGAAGAGAGAGGAGGAAGAGAGGAAAAGGAGAGAGGAGGAAAAGGAGAGAGGAGGAAAAGTGAGGAGGAAGAGAGAGGAGGAAAAGAGAGGAGGAAGACAGAAGAAGTGGAGAGAGAAGGAAGACAGAGGAGGAAGAGAGTGGAGGAAGAGAGAGGAAAAAGAGAAAGGAGGGAGAGAGAGGAGGAAGAGAGAGGAGGAAGACAGAGGAAGTGGAGAGAGAAGGAAGATAGAGGAGGAAGAGAGTGGAGGAAGAGAGAGAAAAAAGTGAGAGGAGGAAGAGAGAGCAGGAAGAGAGAGGAGGAACAGAGAGGAGGAAGAGAGGAAAAGGAGAGAGGAGGAAAAGTGAGGAGGAAGAGAGAGGAGGAAGAGAGATGTGGAAGGGAGAGGAAGAGGAGAGCGGAGGAAAAGAAAAAAGGAAGAGAGAGGAGGAAGAGAGAGGAGGAAGGAGAGAGGGGTAGAGAGGAGGAAGAGAGAGGAGGAAGAGAGAGGAGGAAGAGAGAGGAGAAAGAGGAGGTGGAAGAGAAAGGATGAAAAGGAGAGAGGAGGAAGACAGAGGAGGAAGAGAGAGGAGGAAGAGAAAGGAAAATGGAAGAGAAAGAAGAGAGAGGAAACGGGGAGAGGAGGAAGAGAGAGGAGGAATAGAGAGGCGGAAGCTAGAGGAGAGAGAGAGAGGAGGAAGAGAGATGAGGAAGAGAGAGGAGGAAGAGATGAGGAAGAGAGAGGAGGAAGAGAGAGGAGGAAGAGAGAGGAGGGGACAGAGGAGAAAGAGAGAGGAGAAAGAGAGGAAAAGGAGAGAGAAGAGAAGAGAGGAGGAGAGGGAGGAAGAAGAGAAAGGAGGAAGAGAAAGGAGGAAGAGAGAGGAGAAAGAGAGAGGAGTAGGAGAGAGGATAAAGAGGCAGGAGAAAGAGGGCAGTGGTAGAGGGAAGAGGAAGATAGAGGAATAGAAAAGACGAGGAAGAAGGAGGAGGAAGAGGGAGGAGGAAGAGAAAGGAGGAAGAGAAAGGAGACGGAGAGTGGAGGATATGAGAGGAGGAAGAGAGCGAACGAAGAGAGAGGAGGAAGAGAGAGGAGGAAGAGAGAGGAGGAAGAGAGAGGAGGAAGAGTGAGGAAGAGGAGAGAGGAGGAAGACAGAGGAAAAGGGGAGAGGCGGAAGAGAAAGGAGGAAAAGAGAGGAGGATGGGAGAGGAGGAAGAGAGAGGAGGAAGAGAGAGGAGGAATAGAGAGGTGGAAAACAGAGGAAGAGGAGAGAGAAGGAAGACAGCGGAGGAAGCGAGTGGAGGAAGAGAGAGAAAAAGGGAGAGGAGGAAGAGAGAGGAGGAAGAGAAAGGAGGAAGAGAGAGGAGGAAGAGAGAGGAGGAAGAGAGGAAAAGGAGAGAGGAGGAAGAGAGAGTTGGAGGAGAGAGGAGGAAGAGAGAGGAGGAAGAGAGAGGAGGAAGAGAGAGGAGGAAGAGAGAGGAAAATGAGATAGGTGGAAAAGAGAGGAGGAAGAGAGAGGAGGAAGAGAGGAAAGGAGAGAGGAGGAAGAGAGTGTTGGAAGAGAGAGGAGGAAGAGAGAGGAGGAAGAGAGAGGAGGAAAGAGAGGAGGAAGAGAGAGGAGGAAGAGAGAGGAGGAAGAGAGAGGACGAAGAGAGAGGAGGAAGGAGAGAGGAGGAAAAGAGAGGAGGAGAAGAGACGTGGAAGAGGGAGGAGGAGAGAGGAGGAAAAGAGAGGAGGAAGATAGAGGGGGAAGAGAGAGTAGGAAGAGAGAGGAGGAAGAGAAAGGAGGAGAGAGAAGGAAGAGAGAGAAGGAAGAGAGAGAAGGAGAGAGAGGAGGAAGAGAGAGGAGGAAGAAAGAGGAGAAAGATGGAGGAGAAAGAGAGAGGAGAAAGAGAGAGGAAGAGAAGAGAGGCGGAAGAGGGAGGAGGAAGAGAAAGGAGGAAGAGAGAGGAGGAAGAGAGAAGAGTAGGAGAGAGGAGGAAGAGACAGGAGGAAGAGAGAGGATAAAGAGACAGGAGAAAGAGGGAGGTGGAAGAGGGAGGAGGAAGAGAGAGGAAGAGAAAAGACGAGGAAGAGAGAGGAGGAAGAGAAAGGAGAAAGGAGAAAGGAGGAGGAGAGTGGAGGATAAGAGAGGAGGAAGAGAGAGGCGGAAGAGAGAGGAGGAAGAGAGAGGAAGAGGAGAGAGGAGGAAGACAGAGGAAAAGGGGAGAGGCGGAAGAGAGAGGAGGAAAAGAGAGGAGGAAGGGAGAGGAGGAAGAGAGAGGAGAAGAGAGAGGAGGAATAGAGAGGTGGAAACAGAGGAAGAGGAGAGAGAAGGAAGACAGCGGAGGAAGTGAGTGGAGGAAGAGAGAGGAAAAAGAGAGAGGAGGAAGAGAGAGGAGGAAGAGAGAGGAGGAAGAGAGAGGAGGAAGAGATAGGAGGAAGAGAGGAAAAGCAGAGAGGAGAAGAGAGAGCTGGAAGAGAGAGGAGGATGAGAGAGGAGGAAGAAAGAGGAGGAAGAGAGAGGAGGAAGAGAGAGGAAAATGAGATAGGATGAAAAGAGAGGAGGAAAAGTGAGGAGGAAGAGAGAGGAGGAAGAGAGAGGAGGGTTAGAGAGGAGGAAGAGAGAGGTGGAAGAGAGAGGAGGAAGAGAGAGGAGGAAGAGAGAGGAGGAAAAGAGGAGGAAGAGAGAGGAGAAAGAGAGAGGAGGAAGCGAGAGGAGGAAGAGAAAGGAGGAAGAGAGAGGAAGAGGAGAGAGGAGGAAAAGAGAAGAGGACGAGAGAGGAGAAGAGAGAGGAGGAAGAGAGACGAGGAAGAGAGAGGAGGAAGAGAAAGGAGGAAGAGAGAGGAAGAGGAGAGAGGCGGAAAAGAGAAGAGGAAGAGAGAGGAAGAAGAGAGAGGAGGAAGAGAGAGGAGGAAGAGAGAGGAGGAAGAGAGAAAAAGAGAGAGGAGGGAATGTGAGGAGGAAGAGAGAGGAGGAAGAGAGAGGAGGATGAGAGAGGAGGAAAAGAGAAGAGGAAGAGAGAGGAGGAAGAGAGAGGAGGAAGAGAAGAGGGGTAGAGAGGAGGAAGCGAGAGGAGGAAGAGAGAGAAGGAAGAGAGAGGAGGAAGAGAGAGGAGGAAGAGAGAGGAAGAGGAGAGAGGAGGAAAGAGAAGAAGAAGAGAGCGGAATAAGAGAGGAGGAAGAGAGAGGAGGGGTAGAGAGGAGGAAGAGAGAGGAGGAAGAGAGAGGAGGAAGAGAGAGGTGGAAGAGAAAGGAGGAAGAGGGAGGAGAAAGAGAGAGGAAGAGAAGAGAGGAGGAAGAGAGAGGAGGAAGAGAGAGGAGAAAGAGAGAGGAAGAAGAGAGAGGAGGAAGAGAGAGGAGGAAGAGAGAGGTAGAGGAGAGAGGAGGAAAAGAGAAGAGGAAGAGAGGGGTGGAAGAGAGAGGAGGAAGAGAGAGGAGGAGGAGAGAGGAGGAAGAGAGAGGAGGAAGAGAGGAGGAACAGAGAGGAGGAAGAGAGAGGAGGAAGAGAGAGGAGGAAGAGAGAGGAGGAAGAGAGGAGGAGGAGAGAGGAGGAAGAGAGAGGAGAACGAGAGACAAGGAAGAGTAAGGAGGAAGAGAGAGGAAGAGGAGAGAGGAGGAAAAGAGAAAAGGAAGAGAGAGGAGGAAGAGAGAGGAGGAAGAGAGAGGAGGAAGGGAGACGAGGAAGAGAGGAAAAAGGGAGAGGAGGGAATGTGAGGAGGAAGAGAGAGGAGGAAGAAAGAGGAGGAAGAGAGAGGAGAAGAGAGAGGAGGAAGAGAGTGTTGGAAGAGAGAGGAGAAAGAGAGAGGTGGAAGAGAGAGGAGGAAGAGAGAGGAGGAAGAGAGAGGAGGAAAAGAGAAGAGGAAGAGAGAGGAGGAAGATAGAGGAGGAAGAGAGAGGAGGGGTAGAGAGGAGGAAGCGAGAGGAGGAAGAGAGAGGAGGAAGAGAGAGGAGGAAGAGAGAGGAGGAAGAGAGAGGAACAGGAGAGAGGAGGAAAAGAGAGAGGAAGAGAGAGGAGGAAGAGAGAGGAGGAAGAGAGAGGAGGGTAGAGAGGAGGAAGAGAGAGGAGGAAGAGAAAGGAGGAAGAGGGAGGAGAAAGAGAGAGGAAGAGAAGAGAGGAGGAAGAGAGTGGAGGAAGAGAGAGGAGAAAGATAGAGGAGGAAGAGAGAGGAGAAGAGAGAGGAGAAGAGAGAGGTAGAGGAGAGAGGAGGAAAAGAGAAGAGGAAGAGTGAGGAGAAGAGAGAGGAGAAAGAGAGAGGAGGAAGAGAAAGGAGGAAGAGAGAGGAAGAGAAGAGAGGAGGAAGAGACAGGAGGAAGAGAGAGGAGAAAGAGAGAGGAGGAGAGAGAGGAGGAAGAGAGAGGAGGAAGAGAGAGGAGGAAGAGAGGAGGAAGAGAGAGGAGGAAGAGGGAGAAGGAAGAGAGAGGAGGAAGAGAGAGGAGGTAGAGAAGAGGAAGAGAGAGGAGGAAGAGAGAGGAGAAAGAGAGAGGAGGAAGAGAAAGGAGGAAGAGAGAGGAAGAGGAGAGAGGAGGAAAGAGAAGAGGAAGAGAGAGGAGGAAGAGAGAGGAGGAAGAGAGAGGAGGAAGTGAGAGGAGGAAGAGAGAGGAAGAGGAGAGTATAGGAAAAGAGAAGAGGAAAGAGAGGAGGAAGAGAGAAGAGGAAGAGAGAGGAGGAAGAGAGAGGAGGAAGAGAAAGGAGGTTAGAGAGGAGAAAGAGAGAGGAGGAAGAGAGAGGAGGAAGAGAGAGGTGGAAGAGAAAGGAGGAAGAGGGAGGAGAAGAGAGAGGAAGAGAAGAGAGGAGAAGAGAGAGGAGGAATAGAGAGGAGAAAGAGAGAGGAGGAAGAGAGAGGAGGAAGAGAGAGGTAGAGGAGAGAGGAGGAAAAGAGAAGAGGAAGAGAGGAGGAAGAGAGAAGTGGAAGACAGAGGAAAAGGAGATAGAAGGAAGATAGAGAAAAGGGAGAGGAGGAAGAGAGAGGAGGAAAAGAGAGTAGGAAGAGAGAGGAGGAAGAGAGATGAGGAAGAGGGAGGAGGAAGAGAGAGGAGGAAGAGAGAGGAGGAAGAGAGAGGAGGAGGAGAGAGGAGGAAGAGAGAGGAGGAAGAGAGGAAAAGGAGAGAGGAGGAAAACTGAGGAGGAAGAGAGAGGAGGAAAATAGAGGAGGAAGACAGAGGAAGAGGAGAGAGAAGGAAGACAGGAGGAAGAGAGTGGAGGATAAGAGGAAAAAGAGAGAGGAGGAAGAGAGAGGAGGAAGAGAGAGGAGGAAGAGAGAGGAGGAAGAGAGAGGAGAAGAGAGAGGAGGAAGAGAGGAAAAGGAGAGAGGAGAAAAAGTGAGGAGGAAGAGAGAGGAGGAAGCGAGATGTGGAAGGGAGAGGAAGAGGAGAGTGGAGGAAAGAGAAAAGGAAGAGAGAGGAGGAAGAGAGAGGAGGAAGAGAGAGGAGGGGTAGAGAGGAGGAAGAGAGGGAGGAAGAGAGAGGAGGAAGAGAGTGGAGGAAGAGGAGGTGGAAGAGAAAGGATGAAAAGGAGAGAGGAGGAAGACAGAGGAGGAAGAGAGAGGAGGAAGAGAAAGGAAAATGAAAGAGAAAGAAGAGAGAGGAAACGGGGAGAGGAGGAAGAGAGAGGAGGAATAGAGAGGCGGAAGCTTAGAGGAGGAAGAGAGAGGAGGAAGAGAGAGGAGGAAGAGAGAGGTGGAAGAGAGAGGAGGATAAGAGAAGAGGAAGAGAGAGGAGGAAGAGAGAGGAGGAAGAGAGAGGAGGAAGAGAGAAGGAGGAGAGAGGAGGAAGAGAGAGGGAAAAGAGAGAGGAGGAAGAGAAAGGTGGAAGAGAGAGGAAGAGGAGAGAGGAAGAAAAGAGAGAGGAAGAGAGAGGAGGAAGAGAGAGGAGAAGAGAGAGGAGGAAGAGAGAGGAGGAAGAAAGAGGAGGAAGAGAGAGGAGGAAGAGAGAGTGGAAGAGGGAGGAGATAGAGAGGTGGAAGAGAGAGGAGGAAGAGAGAGGAGGAAGAGAGAGGAAGAAGAGAGTGGAGGAAAAGAGAAGAGGAAGAGAGAGGAGGAAGAGAGAGGAGGAAGAGAGAGGAGGAAGAGAGTGGAGGAAGAGAGAGGAAAAAGTGAGAGGAGGAGAGAGAGGAGGAAGAGAGAGGAGGAATAGATAGGAAGAGGAGAGAGGAGGAAAGAAAAGAGGAAGAGAGAGGAGGAAGAGAGAGGAGGAAGAGAGAGGAGGGTTAGAGAGGAGGAAGAGAGAGGAGGAAGAGAGAGGAGGAAGAGAGAGGTGGAAGAGAAAGGAGGAAGAGGGAGGAGAAAGAGAGAGGAAGATAAGAGAGGAGGAAGAGAGAGGAGGAAGAGAGAGGAGAAAGAGAGAGGAGGAAGAGAGAGGAGGAAGAGAGAGGTAGAGGAGAGAGGAGGAAAAGAGAAGAGGAAGAGAGAGGAGGAAGAGAGAGGTGGAAGACAGAGGAAGAGGAGATAGAAGGAAGATAGATGAAAAGGGGAGAGGAGGAAGAGAGAGGAGGAAAAGAGAGGAGGAGAGAGAGGAGGAAGAGAGATGAGGAAGAGGGAGGAGAAGAGAGAGGAGGAAGAGAGAGGAGAAAGAGAGAGGAGGAAGAAAAAGGAGGAAGAGAGAGGAAGAGGAGAGAGGAGGAAAGAGAAGAGGAAGAGAGAGGAGGAAGAGAGAGGAGAAGAGAGAGGAGGAGAGAGGAAAAGGAGAGAGGAGGAAAAGTGAGGAGGAAGAGAGAGGAGGAAAATAGAGGAGGAAGACAGAGGAAGAGGAGAGAGAAGGAAGACAGAGGAGGAAGAGAGTGGAGGATAAGAGAGGAAAAAGAGAGAGGAGGAAGAGAGAGGAGGAAGAGAGAGGAGGAAGAGAGAGGAGGAAGAGAGAGGAGGAAGAGAGAGGAGGAAGAGAGAGGAGGAAGAGAGGAAAAGGAGAGAGGAGGAAAAGTGATGAGGAAGAGAGAGGGGGAAGAGAGTGGAGGAAGAGAGAGAAAAAGAGAGAGGAGGAAGAGAGAGGAGGAAGAGAGAGGAGGAAGAGAGGAAAAGGAGAGAGGAGGAAAAGTTGGGAGGAAGAGAGAGGAGGAAATGTGAAGGGGAAGAGAGAGGAGGAAGATAGAGGGGGAAAGAGAGAGGATTGGTAGAGAGGAGGAAGCGAGAGGAGGAAGAGAGAGGAGGAAGAGAGAGGAGAAAGAGAGAGGAGGAAGAGAGAGGAGGAAGAGAGAGGAAGAGGAGCGAGGAGGAAGAGAGAAGAGGAAGAGAGAGGAGGAGAGAGAGGTGAAAGACAGATGAAGAGGAGAGAGAAGGAAGAGAGAGGAAAGGGGAGAGGAGGAAGAGAGAGGAGGAAAAGAGAGGAGAAACAGAGAGGAGGAAGAGAGATGAGGAAGAGAGAGGAGGAAAAGAGAGGAGGAAGAGAGAGGAGGAAGAGAGATGAGGAAGAGAGAGGAAAAAGAGAGAGGAGGAAGAGAGAGGAGGAAGAGGAGGAGGAAGAGAGAAGAGGAAGAGAGAGGAGGAAGAGAGAGGAGGAAAAGAGGAGGAAGAGAGAGGAGAAAGAGAGAGGAGGAAGCGAGAGGAGGAAGAGAAAGGAGGAAGAGAGAGGAAGAGGAGAGAGGAGGAAAAGAGAAGAGGAA
>NW_027436548.1:0-37664 GCF_031877795.1 Strix aluco
TCTCTCTTCCTCCTCTCTCTTCCTCCTCTCTCTTCATTCCTCACATTTCCTCCTCTCTCCTTTTCCTCTCTTCCTCCTCTACTTCCTCCTCTCTCTTCCTCCTCTCTCTTCTCCTCTTTACCCCTCCTCTCTCTTCCTCCTCTCTCTACCTCCTCTCTCTTCCTCTTCTCTTTTCCTCCTCTCTCCTCTTCCTCTCTCTTCCTCCTTTCTCTTCCTCATCTCTCTTCCTCCTCTCTCTTCCTCCTCTTTTTTCCTCCTCTCTCTTCCTCCTCTCCCCTTTTCCACTCTCTTCCTTCTCTCTCCTCTTCCTCTGTCTTCCACCTCTCTCTTCCTACTCTCTCTTCCTCTTCTCTTTTCCTCCTCTCTCCGCTTCTCTCTCTTCCTCCTCTCTCTTCCTCCTCTGTCTTCCTTCTCTCTCTTCCTCCTCTCTCATCCTCCTCTCTCCCCCTCACCTCTCCCCTCCTCTCTCTTCCTCCTCTCTCTTCCTCCTCTCTCTTCCTCTTCTCTTTTGCTCCTCTCTCTTCGTCCTCACTTTTCCTCCTCCCTCCTTTTCCTCTCTTCCTCCTCTCTCTTCCTCCTCTCTCTTCCTCCTCTCTCTTCCTCCTCTCTCTTCCTCATCTCTCTTCCTCCTCTCTCTTTTTCCTCTCTCTTCCTCCACTCTCTTCCTCCTCTGACTTCCTTCTCTCTCCTCTTCCTCTGTCTTCCAGCTCTCTCTTCCTCCTCTCTCTTCCTCCTCTCTCTTCCTCCTCTCTCTTCCGCCTCTCTTTTCTCCTCTCTCTTCCTCCTCTCCCCTTTTCCTCTCTCTTCCTTCTCTCTCATTTCTTTCTCTTCCTTCACTCTCTTCCTCCTCTCTATTCCTCCTCTCTCTTCCTCCTCTCGCTCCTCCTCTCTACCCCTCCTCTCTCTTCCTCCTCTCTCTTCCTCCTCTCTCTTCCTCTTCTCTTTTCCTCCTCCCACTTCCTCCTCACTTTTCCTCCTCTCTCCTTTCCTCTCTACCTCCTCTCTCTTCCTCCTCTCTCTTCCCTCCTCTCATCTCCTCCTCTCTTCCTCCTCTCTACCCCCTCTCTCTCCTCCTCTCTTCCTCTCCTCTCCTCCTCTTCCTCTTCTCTTTCCTCCTCTCTCCTCTTCCTCTCTTTTCCTCCTCTCTCTTCCTCCTCTCTCTTCCTCCTCTCTCTTCTCCTCTCTCTTTTCCTCTCTCTTCTCCTCTCTCTTCCTCCACTCTCTTCCTCCTCTGTCTTCCTTCTCTCTCCTCTTCCTCTGTCTTCCACCTCTCTCTTCCACCTCTCTCTTCCTCCTCTCTCTTCCTCCTCTCTCTTCCTCCTCTCTCTTCCTCTTCTCTTTCATCCTCTCTCCATTCCTCTCTCTTCCTCCTCTCTCTTCCTCCTCTCTTTCTCCTCTCTCTTCCTCCTCTCTCTTCCTCCTCTCTTCTCTTCCTCTCTCTTCCTCCTCCCTCTTCCTCCTCTCTACCCCTCCTCTCTCTTCCTCCTCTCTCTCCTCCTCTCTCTTCCTCTTCTCTTTCCTCCTCTCTCCTCTTCCTCTCTTTTCCTCCTCTCTCTTCCTCCTCTCTATTCCTCCTCTCTCTTCCTCCTCTCGCTTCCTCTTCTATACCCCTCCTCTATCTTCCTCCTCTCTCTTCCTGCTCTCTCTTCCTCTTCTCATTTCCTCCTCTCTCTTCCTCCTCACTTTTCCTCCTCCCTCCTTTTTTTCCCCTCCCTTTTCTTCTTTCTCCTCTCTCTTCCTCCTCTCTCTTCCTCCTCTCTCTTCCTCCTCTCTCTTCCTCCTCTCTCTTCCTCCTCTCTCTTTTTCCTCTCTCCTCTTCCTCCAGATACTCTCTTCCTCCTCTGACTTCCTTTTCTCTCCTCTTCCTCTGTCTTCCACCTCTCTCTTCCTCCTCTCTCTTCCTCCTCTCTCTTCCTCCTCTCTCTTCCTCCTCTCTCTTTTTCCTCTCTCTTCCTCCACTCTCTTCCTCCTCTGACTTCCTTCTCTCTCCTCTTCCTCTGTCTTCCACCTCTCTCTTCCTCCTCTCTCTTCCTCCTCTCTCTTCCTCCTCACATTTCCTCTTCTCTCCTTTTCCTCTCTTCCTCCTCTCTCTTCCTCCTCTCTCTTCCTCCTCTCTCTTCCTCTTCCCTCTTCCTCTTCTCTCTTCTCCTCTCTCCTCTTCCTCTCTCTTCCTCCATTCTCTTCCTCCTCTGTCTTCCTTCTCTCTGCTCCTCCTCTGTCTTCCAGCTCTCTCTTCCTCCTCTCTCTTCCTCCTCTCTCTTCCGCCTCTCTTTTCCTCCTCTCTCTTCCTCCTCTCCCCTTTTCCTCTCTCTTCCTTCTCTCTCATTTTCCTTTCTCTTCCTTCTCTCTCTTCCTCCTCTCTATTCCTCCTCTCTCTTCCTCCTCTCGCTTCCTCCTCTCTACCCCTCCTCTCTCTTCCTCCTCTCTCTTCCTCCTCTCTCTTTCTCCTCTCTGTTCCTCCTCCTCATTCCCCCCATCTTATTTTCCACTCTCTTCCTCTTCTCTCATTTTCTTGTCTCTTCCTCCTCTCTCTTCCTCCTCTCTCTTCCTCCTCTGTCTTCCTTCTCTCTCTTCCTCCTCTCTCATTCTCCTCTCTCCCCGTCATCTCTCCCCCTCCTTTCTCTTCCTCCTCTTCTTCTTCCACCTCTCGCTTTGTCCTCTCTACCCCTCCTCTCTCTTCCTCCTCTCTCTTCCTCCTCTCTCTTCCTCTTCTCTTTTCCTCCTCTCTCCTCTTCCTCTCCCTTCCACCTCTCTATCCTCCTCTCTCTTCCTCCTCACATTTCCTCCTCTCTCCTTTTCCTCTCTCCTCCTCTCTCTTCCTCCTCTCTCTTCCTCCACTCTCTTCCTCCTTTGTCTTCCTTCTCTCTCCTCTTCCTCTCTCTTCCTCCTCCCTCTTCCTCCTCTCTCTTCCTCCTCTATCTTCGTCCTCTCTCTTCCTCCTCTCTCTTCCTCCTCTCTCTTACTCTTCTCTTTCCTTCTCTCTACTCTTCCTCTCTCTTCCTCCTCTCTCTTCCTCCTCTCTCTTTTTCCTCTCTCTTCCTCCTCTCTCTTCCTCCTCTCTTCTCTTAAATTCAATAGAACATTAATTATCTTCTCTTCTTAATAACAATTGATAATTATAATAAATATTATACAGACTAATAACACTTAAATTTATTATTAAACATTTCATTACCACTCTCATCTTCTCCTCCCCCTTCCTCCTTTCTCTTCCACCTCTCTCTTATAATTCCCAAGCACTACATTCTTTACCTTAGGCTTCACATCTAACACGGACTCAGGTTCCGCTCTTCAGAACCACTCCTCACCCTCTCTCTTCCTCCTCTCTCTTCCTCTTCTCTTTTCCTCCTCTCACCTCTTCCTCTCTTTTCTTTCTCTCTCATTTTCCTTTCTCTTCCTTCACTCTCTTCCTCCTCTCTATTCCTCCTCTCTCTTCCTCCTCTCGCTTCCTCTCTCTACCCCTTCTCTCTCTTCCTCCTCTCTCTTCCTCCTCTCTCTTCCTCTTCTCTTTTCCTCCTCTCACTTCCTCCTCACTTTTCCTCCTCTCTCCTTTTCATCTCTACCTCCTCTCTCTTCCTCCTCTCTCTTCCTCCTCTGTCTTCCTTCTCTCTCCTCTTCCTCTGTCTTCCACCTCTCTCTTCCTCCTCTCTCTTCCTCTTCTCTTTTCCTCCTCTCTACTCTTCCTCTCTCTTCCTCCTCTCTCTTCCTCCTCTCTCTTTCTCCTCTCTCTTCCTCCTCTCTCTTCCTCCTCTCTTCTCTTCCTCTCTCTTCTCCTCCCCCTTCCTCCTTTCTCTTCCACGTCTCTCTTCCTCCTCTCTCTTCCTCCTCTCTCTTCCTCCTCTCTACCCCTCCTCTCTCTTCTCCTCTCTCTTCCTCTTCTCTTTTCTCCTCTCTCCACTTCCTCTCTCTTCCTCCTCTCTCTTCCTCCTCTCTCTTCTCCTCTCTCTTCCTCCTCTCTCTTCCTCCTCTCTTCTCTTCCTCTCTCTTTCTCCTCCCTCTTCCTCCTCTCTACCCCTCCTCTCTCTTCCTCCTCTCTCTTCCTCCTCTCTCTTCCTCTTCTCTTTTCCTCCTCTCTCCTCTTCCTCTCTTTTCCTCCTCTCTCTTCCTCCTCTCTATTCCTCCTCTCTCTTCCTCCTCTCTCTTCCTATTCTCTTTTCCTCCTCTCTCTTCGTCCTCACTTTTCCTCCTCCCTCCTTTTCCTCTCTTCCTCCTCTCTCTTCCTCCTCTCTCTTCCTCCTCTCTCTTCCTCCTCTCTCTTCCTCCTCTCTCTTCCTCCTCTCTCTTTTTCCTCTCTCTTCCTCCACTCTCTTCCTCCTCTGACTTCCTTCTCTCTCCTCTTCCTCTGTCTTCCACCTCTCTCTTCCTCCTCTGTATTCCTCCTCTCTCTTCCTCCTCACATTTCCTCCTCTCTCCTTTTCCTCTCTTCCTCCTCTCTCTTCCTCCTCTCTCTTCCTCCTCTCTCTTCCTCCTCCCTCTTCCTCTTCTCTCTTCCTCCTCTCTCCTCTTCCTCTCTCTTCCTCCACTCTCTTCCTCCTCTGTCTTCCTTCTCTCTCCTCTTCCTCTGTCTTCCAGCTCTCTCTTCCTCCTCTCTCTTCCTCCTCTCTCTTCCTCCTCTCTCTTCCTCCTCTCTCTTCCTTTTCTCTTTTCCTCCTCTCTCCTCTTCCTCTCCCTTCCACATCTCTCTTCCTCCTCTCTCTTCCTCCTCACTTTTCCTCCTCTCTCCTTTCCTCTCTTCCTCCTCTCTCTTCCTCCTCTCTCTTCCTCCTCTCTCTTCCTCCTCTCTCTTCCTCCTCTCTCTTCTTCCTCTCTCTTCCTCTTCTCTTTTCCTCCTCTCTCCTCTTCCTCTCTTTTCCCTCCTCTCTCTTCCTCCTCTCTATTTCTCCTCTCTCTTCCTCCTCTCGCTTCCTCTTCTCTACCCCTCCTCTCTCTTCCTCCTATCTCTTCCTCCTCTCTCTCCTCTTCTCTTTTCCTCCTCTCTCTTCGTCCTCACTTTTCCTCCTCCCTCCTTTTCCTCTCTTCCTCCTCTCTCTTCCTCCTCTCTCTTCCTCCTCTATCTTCCTCCTCTCTCTTCCTCATCTCTCTTCCTCCTCTCTCTTTTTCCTCTCTCTTCCTCCACTCTCTTCCTCCTCTGACTTCCTTCTCTCTCCTCTTCCTCTGTCTTCCACCTCTCTCTTCCTCCTCTCTCTTCCTCCTCTCTCTTCCTCCTCTCTCTTCCGCCTCTCTTTTCCTCCTCTCTCTTCCTCCTCTCCCCTTTTCCTCTCTCTTCTTTCTCTCTCATTTTCCTTTCTCTTCCATCTCTCTCTTCCTCCTCTCTAATCCTCCTCTCTCTTCCTCCTCTCGCTTCCTCCTCTCTCTTCCTCCTCTCGCTTCCTCCTCTCTACCCCTCCTCTCTCTTCCTCCTCTCTCTTCCTCCTCTCTCTTCCTCTTCTCTTTCCTCCTCTCACTTCCTCCTCACTTTCCTCCTCTCTCCTTTTCCTCTCTACCTCCTCTATCTTCCTCCTCTCTCTTCCTCCTCTCTCTTCCTCCTCTCTACCCCTCCTCTCTCTTCCTCCTCTCTCTTCCTCCTCTCTCTTCCTCTTCTCTTTTCCTCCTCTCTCCTCTTCCTCTCTTTTCCTCCTCTCTCTTCCTCCTCTCTCTTCCTCCTCTCTCTTTCTCCTCTCTCTTCCTCCTCTCTCTTCCTCCTCTCTTCTCTTCCTCTCTCTTTCTCCTCCCCCTTCCTCCTTTCTCTTCCTCCTCTCTCTTCCTCCTCTCTACCCCTCCTCTCTCTTCCTCCTCTCTCCTCCTCCTCTCTCTTCCTCCTCTCTCTTCCTCCTCTCTCTTCCGCCTCTCTTTTCCTCCTCTCTCTTCCTCCTCTCCCCTTTTCCTCTCTCTTCCTTCTCTCTCATTTTCCTTTCTCTTCCTTAGCTCTCTTCCTCCTCTCTATTCCTCCTCTCTCTTCCTCCTCTCTCTTCCTCCTCTCTCTTCCTCCTCTCTCTTTTTCCTCTCTTTTCCTCCATTCTTTTCCTCCTCTGTCTTCCACCTCTCTCTTTCTCCTCTCTCTTCCTTCTCTCTCTTCCTCCTCTCTCCTCCTCCTCTCTCTTCATTCTCACATTTCCTCCTCTCTCCTTTTCCTCTCTTCCTCCTCTACTTCCTCCTCTCTCTTCCTCCTCTCTCTTCCTCCTCTTTACCCCTCCTCTCTCTTCCTCCTCTCTCTACCTCCTCTCTCTTCCTCTTCTCTTTCCTCCTCTCTCCTCTTCCTCTCTCTTCCTCCTTTCTCTTCCTCATCTCTCTTCCTCCTCTCTCTTCCTCCTCTTTTTTCCTCCTCTCTCTTCCTCCTCTCCCCTTTTCCACTCTCTTCCTTCTCTCTCCTCTTCCTCTGTCTTCCACCTCTCTCTTCCTACTCTCTCTTCCTCTTCTCTTTTCCTCCTCTCTCCGCTTCCTCTCTCTTCCTCCTCTCTCTTCCTCCTCTGTCTTCCTTCTCTCTCTTCCTCCTCTCTCATCCTCCTCTCTCCCCCTCACCTCTCCCCCTCCTCTCTCTTCCTCCTCTCTCTTCCTCCTCTCTCTTCCTCTTCTCTTTTCCTCCTCTCTCCTCTTCCTCTCCCTTCCACCTCTCTCTTCCTCCTCTCAATTCCTCCTCACATTTCCTCCTCTCTCCTTTTCCTCTCTTCCTCCTCTATCTTCCTCCTCTCTCTTCCTCCACTCTCTTCCTCCCTTGTCTTCCTTCTCTCTCCTCTTCCTCTCTCTTCCTCCTCCCTCTTCCTTCTCTCTCCTCTTCCTCTGTCTTCCACCTCTCTCTTCCTCCTCTCTCTTCCTCTTCTCTTTTCCTCCTCTCTCCTCTTCCTCTCTCTTCCTCCTCTCTCTTCCTCCTCTCTCTTCCTCCTCTCTTCACTTCCTCTCTCTTTCTCCTCACTCTTCCTCCTTTCTCTTCCACCTCTCTCTTCCTCATCTCTCTTCCTCCTCTCTCTTCCTCAACTCGCTTCCTCCTATCTACCCGTCCTCTCTCTTCCTCCTCTCTCTTCCTCCTCTCTCTTCCTCTTCTCTTTTCCTCCTCTCTCTTCCTCCTCTCTCTTCCTCCTCTCTCTTTCTCCTCTCTCTTCCTCCTCTCTCTTCCTCCTCTCTTCTCTTCCTCTCTCTTTCTCCTCCCTCTTCCTCCTTTCTCTTCCTC
The DNA here is from genome assembly GCF_031877795.1 of Strix aluco. Classification (NCBI taxonomy): domain Eukaryota; kingdom Metazoa; phylum Chordata; class Aves; order Strigiformes; family Strigidae; genus Strix; species Strix aluco. Next base: position 7,145 of record NW_027436548.1, read on the forward strand.
TTCTCTACCCCTCCTCTCTCTTCCTCGTCTCTCTTCCTCCTCTCTCTTTCTCTTCTCTTTTCCTCCTCTCTCCTCTTGCTCCCCCTTCCACCTCTCTCTTCCTACTATCTCTTCCTCCTCACTTTTCATCCTCTCTCATTTTCCTGTCTTCCTCCTCTCTCTTCCTCCTCTCTCTTCCTTCTCTCTTCCTCCTCTCCCCTTTTCCTCTCTCTTCCTTCTCTCTCATTTCCTTTCTCTTCCTCCTCTCTCTTCCTCCTCTGTCTTCCTCCACTCTCCTCTTCCTCTCTCTTCCTCCTCTCTCTTCCTCCTCTCTCTTTCTCCTCTTTCTTCCTCCTCTCTCTTCCTCCTCTCTCTTCCTCCTCTCTCTTCCTCCTCTCTCTTCTCCTCTCTCTTCCTCCTCTCTCTTCCTCCTCTCTATTCCTCCTCTATCTTCCTCCTCTCTACCCCTCCTCTCTCTTCCTCCTCTCTCTTCCTCCACTTTCTTCCTTTTCTCTTTTCCTCCTCTCTCCTCTTCCTCTCCCTTCCACATCTCTCTTCCTCCTCTCTCTTCCTCCTCACTTTCCTCCTCTCTCCTTTTACTCTCTTCCTCCTCTCTCTTCCTCCTCTCTCTTCCTCCCCTCTCTTTCTCCTCTCTCTTCCTCCTCTCTCTTTTTCCTCTCTCTTCCTCCACTCTCTTCCTCCTCTCTCTTCCTCCTCTCTCTTCCGCCACTCTTTTCCTCCTCTCTCTTCCTCCTCTCCCCTTTTCCTCTCTCTTCTTTCTCTCTCATTTTCCTTTCTCTTCCTCCTCTCTCTTCCTCCTCTCTCTTTCTCCTCTCTCTTCCTCCTCTCTCTTCCTCCGCTGTCTTCCTCTTCTGTCTTCCTCCTCTCTCCTCTTCCTCTCTCTTCCTCCACTCTCTTCCTCCTCTCTCTTTCTCCTCTCTCTTCCTCCTCTCTTTCTCCACTCTCTTCCTCCTCTCTCTTCCTTCTCTCTTCTCTTCCTCTCTCTTTCTCCTCCCTCTTCCTTCTTTCTCTTCCACCTCCTCTTCCTCCTCTCTCTTCCTCCTCTCTCTTCCTCCTCTCTTCTCTTCCTCTCTCTTTCTCCTCCCTCTTCCTCCTTTCTCTTCCACCTCCTCTTCCTCTTCTCTCTTCCTCCTCTCTCTTCCTCCTCTCTCTTCCTCCTCTCTCTTCCTCCTCTCTACCCCTCCTCTCTCTTCCTCCTCTCTTTTCCTCCTCTTTCTTCCTTTTCTCTTTTCCTCCTCTCTCCTCTTCCTCTCCCTTCCACATCTCTCTTCCTCCTCTCTCTTCCTCCTCACTTTTCCTCCTCTCTCTTCCTCCTCTCTCTTCCTCCTCTCTCTTTCTCCTCTCTCTTCCTCCTCTCTCTTTTTCCTCTATCTTCCTCCACTCTCTTCCTCCTCTCTCTTCCTTCTCACTCCTCTTCCTCTGTCTTCCTCCTCTCTTTTCCTCCTCTCTCTTCCTCCTCACATTTCCTCCTCTCTCCTTTTCCTCTCTTCCTCCTCTCTCTTCCTCCTCTCTCTTCCTCCTCTCTCTTCCTCCTCTCTCTTCCTCCTCTCTCTTCCTCCTCTCTCTTTTTCCTCTCTCTCCTCCACTCTCTACCTCCTCTGTCTTCCCACTCTCTCCTCTTCCTCTGTCTTCCACCTCTCTCTTCCTACTCTCCCTTCCACCTCTCTCTTACTACTCTCTTCCTCCTCACTTTTCCTCCTCTCTCCTTTTCCTCTCTTCCTCCTCTCTCTTCCACCTCTGTCTTCCTCCTCTCTCTTCCTCCTCTCTCTTCCTCCTCTCTCTTCCTACACTCTCTTCCTCCTCTGTCTTCCTTCTCTCTCCTCTTCTTCTGTCTTCCTCCTCTCTTCTCCTCCTCTCCCTTCCTCCTCACTTTTCCTCCTCTCTCCTTTTCCTCTCTTCCTCCTCTCTCTTCCTTTTCTCTCTTCCTCCTCTCTCTTCCTCCTCTCTCTTCCTCCTCTCTCTTTTTCCTTTCTCTTCCTCCACTCTCTAGCTCCTCTGCCTTCCTCATCTCTCCTCTTCCTCTGTTTTCCACCTCTCTCTTCCTCCTCTCTCTTCCTCCTCTCTCCTCCGCCACTGTTTTCCTCCTCTCTCTTCCTCCTCTCCCCTTTTCCTCTCTCTTCCTTCTCTATCATTTTCCTTTCTTTTCCTCCTCTCTCTTCCTCCTCTGTCTTCCTCCACTCTCCTCTTCCACTCTCTTCCTCCTCTCTCTTCCTCCTCGCTCTTTCTCCTCTCTCTTCCTCCTCTCTCTTCCTCCTCTCTCTTCCTCCTCTGTCTTCCTCCTCCTCTCCTCTTCCTCTCTCTTTCTCCTCCCTCTTCCTCCTTTCTCTTCCACCTCCTCTTCCTCCTCTCTCTTCCTCCTCTCTCTTCCTCCTCTATCTTCCTCCTCTCTACACCTCCTCTCTCTTCCTCCTCTCTCTTCCTCCTCTTTCTTCCTTTTCTCTTTTCCTCCTCTCTCCTCTTCCTCTCCCTTCCATATCTCTCTTCCTCCTCTCTCTTCCTCCTCACTTTTCCTCCTCTCTCTTTTTCCTCTCTCTTCCTCCACTCTCTACCTCCTCTGTCTTCCTTCTCTCTCCTCTTCCTCTGTCTTCAACCTCTCTCTTCCTCCTCTCCCTTCCACCTCTCTCTACCTACTATCTCTTCCTCCTCACTTTTCCTCCTCTCTCCTTTTCCTCTCTTCCTCCTCTCTCTTCCTCCTCTCTCTTCCTCCTCTCTCTTCCTCCTCTCTCTTCCTCCTCTTTTTCCTCTCTCTTCCTCCACTCTCTTCCTCCTCTGTCTTCCTCTTCTCTCCTCTTCCTCTGTTTTCCACCTCTCTCTTCCTCCTCTCTCTTCCTCCTCTCTCTTCCTCCTCTCTCTTCCGCCACTCTTTTCCTCCTCTCTCTTCCTCCTGTACCCTTTTCCACTCTCTTCCTTCTCTCTCATTTTCCTTTCTCTTCCTCCTCTCTCTTCCTCCTCACTTTTCCTCCTCTCTCCTTTTCCTCTCTTCCTCCTCTCTCTTCCTCCTCTCTCTTCCTCCTCTCCCTTCCTCTCTGTCTTCCTCCTCTCTCTTTTTCCTCTCTCTTCCTCCACTCTCTTCCTCCTCTGTCTTCCTCCTCTCTCTTCTTCCTCTCTCTTCCTCTTCTCTTTTCCTCCTCTCTCCTCTTCCTCTCTCTTCCTCCTTTCTCTTCCTCATCTCTCTTCCTCCTCTGTCTTCCTCCTCTCTCTTTTTCCTCTCTCTTCCTCCACTCTCTTCCTCCTCTGTCTTCCACCTCTCTCTTTCTGCTCTCTCTTCCTCCTCTCTCTTCCGCCTCTCTCTTCCGCCTCTCTCTTCATGCTCACATTTCCTCCTCTCTCCTTTTCCACTCTTCCTCCTTTCTCTTCCTCATCTCTCTTCCTCCTCTCTCTTCCTCCTCTCTGTTCCTCCTGTCTCTTCCTCCTCTCCCCTTTTCCACTCTCTTCCTTCTCTCTCCTCTTCCTCTGTCTTCCACCTCTCTCTTCCTCCTCTGTCTTCCTCCTTTCTCTTCCTTCTCTCTTCTCTTCCTATCTCTTTCTCCTCCCTCTTCCTCCTTTCTCTTCCACCTCCTCTTCCTCCTCTCTCTTCCTCCTCTCTCTTCCTCCTCTATCTTCCTCCTCTCTACCCCTCCTCTCTCTTCTTCCTCTCTCTTCCTCCTCTCTCTTCCTTTTCTCTTTTCCTCCTCTCTCCTTTTCCTCTCTTCCTCCTCTCTCTTCCTCCTCTCTCTTCCTTCTCTCTCTTGCTCCTCTCTCTTTTTCCTCTCTGTTCCTCCACTCTCTTCCTCCTCTGTCTTCCTTCTCTCTCCTCTTCCTCTGTCTTCCTCCTCTCTTTTCCTCCTCTCTCTTCCTCCTCACTTTTCCTCCTCTCTCCTTTTCCTCTCTTCCTCCACTCTCTTCCTCCTCTCTCTTCCTCCTCTCTCTTTTTCCTCTCTCTTCCTCCACTCTCTACCTCCTCTGTCTTCCTTATCTCTCCTCTTCCTCTGTCTTCCACCTCTCTCTTCCTCCTCTCTCTTCCTCCTCTCTCTTCCTCATCTCTCTTCCTCCTCTCTCTTCCTCTTCTCTTTTCCTCCTCTCTCTTCCTCCTCACTTTTGCTCCTCTCTCCTTTTCCTCTATTCCTCCTCTCTCTTCCTCCTCTCTATTCCTCCTCTCTCTTCCTCCTCTCTCTTCCTCCTCTCCCTTTTTCCTCTCTCTTCCTCCTCTCTCTTCCTCCTCTCCCTTTTCCACTCTCTTCCTTCTCTCTCCTCTTCCTCTGTCTTCCACCTCTCTCTTCCTCCTCTCTCTTCCTCCTGTCTCTTCCTCCTCTCTCTTCCTCTTCTCTTTTCCTCCTCTCTCCACTTCCTCTCTCTTCATCCTCTCTCTTCCTCTTCTCTTTTCCTCCTCTCTCCACTTCCTCTCTCTTCCTCCTCTCTCTTCCTCCTCTCTCATCCTCCTCTCTCCCCCTCATCTCTCTCCCTCCTCTCTCTTCCTCCTCTCTCTTCCTCCTCTCTTCTCTTCCTCTCTCTTTCTCCTCCCTCTTCCTCCTCTCTACCCCTCCTCTCTCTTCCTCGTCTCTCTTCCTCTTCTCTTTTCCTCCTCTCTCCTCTTCCTCTCTTTTCCTCCTCTCTCTTACTCCTCTCTATTCCTGCTCTCTCTTCCTCCTCTCGCTTCCTCTTCTCTACCCCTCCTCTCTCTTCCTCCTCTCTCTTCCTCCTCTCTCTTCATCTTCTCTTTTCCTCCTCTCTCTTCCTCCTCACTTTTCCTCCTCTCTCCTTTTCCTCTCTTCCTTCTGTCTCTTCCTCCTCTCTCTTCCTCCTCTCTCTTCCTCCTCTCTCTTCCTCCTCTCTCTTCCTCCTCTCTCTTTTTCCTCTCTCTTCCTCCACTCTCTTCCTCCTCTGACTTCCTTCTCTCTCCTCTTCCTCTTTCTTCCACCTCTCTCTTCCTCCTCTCTCATCCTCCTCTCTCTTCCTCCTCTCTCTCCTCCTCTCTCTTCCTCCTCACATTTCCTCCTCTCTCCTTTTCCTCTCTTCCTCCTCTCTCTTCCTCCTCTCTCTTCCTCCTCTCTCTTCTTCCTCCCTCTTCCTCCTCTCTCTTCCTCCTCTCTCTTTTTCCTCTCTCTTCCTCCACTCTCTTCCTCCTCTGTCTTTCTTCTCTCTCCTCTTCCTCTCTCTTCCTCCTCTCTCTTCCTCCTCTCTCTTTCTCCTCTCTCTTCCTCCTCTCTCTTCCTCCTCTCTTCTCTTCCTCTCTCTTTCTCCTCCCTCTTCCTCCTTTCTCTACCACTTCTCTCTTCCTCCTCTCTCTTCCTCCTCTCTCTTCCTCCTCTCTCTTCCTCCTCTCTCTTCCTCTTCTCTTTTCCTATTCTCTCCTCTTCCTCTCTGATCCTCCTCTCTCTTCCTCCTCTCTCTTCCTCCTTTCTCTTCCTCCTCTCTCTTCCTCCTCTTCTTCCTCCTCTCTCTTCCTCCTCTCTCTTCCTCTTCTCTCTTCCTCCTCTCTCTTCCTCTTCTCTTTTCCTATTCTCTCCTCTTCCTCTCTCATCCTCCTCTCTCTTCCTCCTCTCGCTTCCTCCTCTCTCTTCCTCCACTCCCCTTTTCCACTCTCTTCCTTCTCTCTCCTCTTCCTCTGTCTTCCAGCTCTCTCTTCCTCCTCTCTCTTCCTCTTCTCTTTTCTTCCTCTCTCATCCTCCTCTCTCTTCCTCCTCTCTCTTCCTCCTCTCTCTTCCTCCTCTCTCTTTTTCCTCTCTCTTCCTCCACTCTCTTCCTCCTCTGTCTTCCACCTCTCTCTTTCTCCTCTCTCTTCCTCCTCTCTCTTCCTCCTCTCTCTTCCTCCTCTCTCTTCTTCCTCACATTTCCTCCTCTCTCCTTTTCCTCTCTTCCTCTCTCTTCCTCCTCTCTCTTCCTCCTCTCTCTTCCTCCTCTCTTTTCCTCCTCTGTCTTCCTCCTCTCTCTTTTTCCTCTCTCTTCCCCCACTCTCTTCCTCCTCTGTCTTCCACCTCTCTCTTTCTCCTCTCTCTTCCTCCTCTCTCTTCCTCCTGTCTCTTTTTCCTCTCTCTTCCTCCTCTCTCTTCTTCCTCCTCTCTCTTCCTCCTCTCTCTTCCTCCTCTCTTTTCCTCCTCTCTTTTCCTCCTATCTCATTTTCCTCTCTCTTCCTCCTCTCTCTTCCTCCTCTCTTTTCCTCCTGCTCTTCCTCCTCTCCCCTTTTCCTCTCTCTTCCTCCTCTCTCCTTTTCTTCTTTCTTCATCCTTTCTCTTCCTCATTTCTCTTCCTCCTCTCTCTTCCTCCTCTGTCTTTCTCCTCTCTTTTCCTCCTCCTCATTCCCCCCATCTTATTTTCCACTCTCTTCCTCTTCTCTCATTTTCTTCTCTCTTCCTCCTCTCTCTTCCTCCTCTCTCTTCCTCCTCTCTCTTCCTCCACTCTCTTCCTCCGCTCTCCCCCTCCTCTCTCCCGCTCCTCTCTCTTCCTCCTCTCTCTTCTCCTCTGTCTTCCTTTTCTCTCTTCCTCCTCTCTCATCCTCCTCTCTCCCCCTCATCTCTCTCCCTCCTCTCTCTTCCTCCTCTCTCTTCCACCTCTCGCTTCGTCCTCTCTACCTGTTCTCTCTCTTCCTCCTCTCTCTTCCTCCTCTCTCTTCCTCTTCTCTTTTCCTCCTCTCTCCTCTTCCTCTCCCTTCCACATCTCTCTTCCTCCTCTCTCTTCCTCCTCACATTTCCTCCTCTCTCCTTTTCCTTTCTTCCTCCTCTCTCTTCCTACTCTCTCTTCCTCCACTCTCTTCCTCCTTTGTCTTCCTTCTCTCTCCTCTTCCTCTCTCTTCCTCCTCCCTCTTCCTCCTCTCTCTTCGTCTTCTCTTTTCCTCCTCTCTCCTCTTCCTCTCCCTTCCACCTCTCTCTTCCTCCTCTCTCTTCCTCCTCACATTTCCTCCTCTCTCCTTTTCCTCTCTTCCTCCTCTCTCTTCCTCCTCTCTCTTCCTCCACTATCTTCCTCCTTTGTCTTCCTTCTCTCTCCTCTTCCTCTCTCTTCCTCCTCCCTCTTCCTCCTCTCTCTTCCTCCTCTCTCTTCCTCCTCTCTCTTCCTCCTCTCTCTTCCTCCTCTATCTTCCTCTTCTCTTTTCCTCCTCTCTACTCTTCCTCTCTCTTCTACTCTTCCTCATCTCTTCCTCCTCATCTCTTCCTCTCTCTCCTCTTCTCCTCTTCTTCCTCCTCTCTCTCTCTTCCTCCTCTTCTCTCCTCTTCCTCCTTTCTCTTCACCTCTCTCTTCCTCCTCTCTCTCCTCCTCTCTTTCCTCCTCTCTAACCCCAGTCCTCCTCTTCCTCCTCTCCCTTCCTCATAATCTTCCTCTTCTCTTTTCCTCCTCTCTCCTCTTCTCCCTTTTCCTCCTCTCTCTTCCTCCTCACTTTTCCTCCTCTCATCCTTTTCCTCTCTTCCCTCTCATCTTCCTCCTCTCTTCTTCCTCCTCTCTCTTCCTCCTCTCTCTTCCTCCTCTCTCTTCCTCCTCTCTCTTTTCACTCTCTCTTCCTCCACTCTCTTCTCCTCTGTCTTCACCTCTCTCTTCTCCTCTCTCTTCCTCCTCTCTCTTCCTCCTCTCTCTTCCTCCTCTCTCTTCTCCTCACATTCCTCCTCCTCATCCTGTTTCTCTCTTCCTCTCTCTCCTCCTCTCTCTCCTCCTCTCTTTTCCTCCTCTGTCTTCCTCCTCTCTCTTTTTCCTCTCTCTTCCCCCACTCTCTTCTCCTCTGTCTTCCACCTCTCTCTTTCTCCTCTCTCTTCCTCCTCTCTCTTCCTCCTCTCTCTTCCTCCTCTCTCTTCATGCTCACATTTCCTCCTCTCTCCTTTTCCACTCTTCCTCCTCTCTCTTCCTCTTCTCTTTCCCTCCTCTCTCTTCTTCCTCTCTCTTCCTCCTTTCTCTTCCTCCTCTCTCTTCCTCCTCTCTCTTCCTCCTCTCTTTCTCCTCCTCTCTCTTCCTCCTCTCCCCTTTTCCACTCTCTTCCTTCTCTCTCCTCTTCCTCTGTCTTCCACCTCTCTCTTCCTCCTCTGTCTTCCTCCCTCCCTCCTCTTCCTCTCTCTTCCTCCTCTCTCTTCTCCTCTCTCTTTCTCCTCTCTCTTCCTCGTCGCTCTTTCTCCTCTCTCTTCCTCCTCTCTCTTCCTCCTCTCTTCTCTTCCTCTCTCTTTCTCCTCCCTCTTCCTCATTTCTCTTCCAACTCTCTCTCCTCTCTCTTCCTCCTCTATCTTCCTCCTCTCTACCCCTCCACTCTCTTCCTCCTCTCTCTTCCTCCTCTCTCTTCCTCCACTCTCTTCTCCGCTCTCCCCCTCCTCTCTCCCGCTCCTCTATCTTCCTCCTCTCTCTCCTCCTCTGTCTTCTTCTCTCTCTTCCTCCTCTCTTCATCCTCCTCTCTCCCCCTCATCTCTCTCCCTCCTCTCTCTTCCTCCTCATCTCTTCCTCCTAGTTCATTAAGAGCCTTCTCTTCTCTTCCTCTCTCTTTCTCCTCCCTCTTCTCCTCTCTACCCTCCTCTCTCTTCCTCGACTCCTCTTCCTCTTCTCTTTTCCTCCTCTCTCCTCTTCCTCTCTTTTCCTCCTCTCTCTTACTCCTCTCTATTCTCCTCTCTCTTCTCTCTCGCTTCCTCTTCTCTACCCCTCCTCTCTCTTCCTCCTCTCTCTTCCTCCTCTCTCTTCATCTTCTCTTTTCCTCCTCTCTCTTCCTCCTCCTTTTCCTCCTCTCTCCTTTTCCTCTCATCCTTCTGTCTCTTCCTCCTCTCTCTTCCTCCTCTCTCTTCCTCCTCTCTCTTCCTCCTCTCTCTTCCTCCTCTCTCTTTTCTCTCTCTTCCTCCACTCTCTTCCTCCTCTGACTTCCTTCTCTCATCCTCTTCCTCTTTCTTCCACCTCTCTCTTCCTCCTCTCTCATCCTCCTCTCTCTTCCCTCCTCTCTCTTCCTCCTCTCTCTTCCTCCTCACATTTCCTCCTCTCTCCTTTTCCACTCTTCCTCCTCTCTCTTCCTCCTCTCTCTTCCTCCTCTCTCTTCCTCCTCTCTCTTCCTCCTCTCTCTTTTTCCTCTCTCTTCCTCCACTCTCTCCTCCTCTGTCTTTCTCTCTCTCCCTCTTCCTCTCTCTTCCTCCTCTCTCTTCCTCCTCTCTCTTTCTCCTCTCTCTTCCTCCTCTCTCTTCCTCCTCTCTTCTCTTCCTCTCTCTTTCTCCTCCCTCTTCCTCCTTTCTCTACCACTTCTCTCTTCCTCCTCTCTCTTCCTCCTCTCTATTCCTCCTCTCTCTTCCTCTTCTCTCTTCCTCCTCTCTCTTCCTCTTCTCTTTTCCTATTCTCTCCTCTTCCTCTCTCATCCTCCTCTCTCTTCCTCCTCTCGCTTCCTCCTCTCTCTTCCTCCACTCCCCTTTTCCACTCTCTTCCTTCTCTCTCCTCTTCCTCTGTCTTCCAGCTCTCTCTTCCTCCTCTCTCTTCCTCTTCTCTTTTCTTCCTCGCTCATCCTCCTCTCTCTTCCTCCTCTCTCTTCCTCCTCTCTCTTCCTCCTCTCTCTTTTTCCTCTCTCTTCCTCCACTCTCTTCCTCCTCTGTCTTCCACCTCTCTCTTCTCCTCTCTCTTCCTCCTCTCTCTCCTCCTCTCTCTTCCTCCTCTCTCTTCTTCCTCACATTTCCTCCTCCCTCCTTTCCTCTCTCCTCTCTCTTCCTCCTCTCTCTTCTCCTCTCACTTCCTCCTCTCTTTTCCTCCTCTGTCTTCCTCCTCTCTCTTTTTCCTCTCTCTTCCCCACTCTCTTTCTCCTCTGTCTTCCACCTCTCTCTTCCTCCTCTCTCTTCCTCCTCTCTCTTCTCCTCTCTCTTCCTCCTCTCTCTTCATGCTCACATTTCCTCCTCTCTCCTTTTCCACTCTTCCTCCTCTCTCTCCTCCTCTCTCTTCCTCCTCTCTCTTCCTCTTCTCTCTCCTCTTCTCTTTCCTCTCTCTCTCTTCCTCTCTCATCCTCCTTTCTCTCCTCATCTCTCTTCCTCCTCTCTCTCTCCTCCTCTCTTTTCCTCCTCTCTCTTCCTCCTCTCCCCTTTTCCACTCTCATCCTTCTCTCTCCTCTTCTCTGTCTTCCACCTCTCTCTTCCTCCTCTGTCTTCCTCCTCTCTCCTCTTCCTCTCTCTTCCTCCTCTCTCTTCCTCCTCTCTCTTCCTCCTCTCTCTTCCTCCTCTCTCTTCATCTTCTCTTTTCCCTCCTCTCTCTTCCTCCTCACTTTCCTCCTCTCTCCTTTTCCTCTATTCCTCCTCTCTCTTCCTCCTCTCTCCTCCTCTTCTCTCTTCCTCCTCTCTCTTCCTCTTCTCTTTTCCTATTCTCTCCTCTTCCTCTCTCATCCTCCTCTCTCTTCCTCCTCTCGCTTCCTCCTCTCTCTTCCTCCACTCCCCTTTTCCACTCTCTTCCTTCTCTCTCCTCTTCCTCTGTCTTCCAGCTCTCTCTTCCTCCTCTCTCTTCCTCTTCTCTTTTCTCCTCTCTCATCCTCCTCTCTCTTCCTCCTCTCTCTTCCTCCTCTCTCTTCCTCCTCTCTCTTTTTCCTCTCTCTTCCTCCACTCTCTCCTCCTCTGTCTTCACCTCTCTCTTTCTCCTCTCTCTTCCTCCTCTCTCTTCCTCCTCTCTCTTAGTCCTCTCTCTTCTTCCTCACATTTCTCCTCTCTCCTTTTCCTCTCTTCCTCTCTCTTCCTCCTCTCTCTTCCTCCTCTCTCTTCCTCCTCTCTTTTCCTCCTCTGTCTTCCTCCTCTCTCTTTTTCCTCTCTCTTCCCCCACTCTCTTCCTCCTCTGTCTTCCACCTCTCTCTTTCTCCTCTCTCTTCCTCCTCTCTCTTCCTCCTCTCTCTTCATGCTCACATTTCCTCCTCTCTCCTTTTCCACTCTTCCTCCTCTCTCTTCCTCCTCTCTCTTCCTCCTCTCTCTTCCTCCTCTCTCTCTTCCTCTTCTCTTTTCCTCCTCTCTCCTCTTCCTCTCTCTTCCTCCTTTCTCTTCCTCATCTCTCTTCCTCCTCTCTCTTCCTCCTCTATTTTCCTCCTCTCTCTTCCTCCTCCCCCCTTTTCCACTCTCTTCCTTCTCTCTCCTCTTCCTCTGTCTTCCACCTCTCTCTTCCTCCTCTGTCTTCCTCCTCTCTCCTCTTCCTCTCTCTTCCTCCTCTCTCTTCCTCCTCTCTCTTCCTCCTCTCTCTTCATCTTCTCTTTTCCTCCTCTCTCTTCCTCCTCACCTTTTCCTCCTCTCTCCTTTTCTCTCTTCCTTCTGTCTCTTCCTCTCTCTCTTCCTCCTCTCTCTTCTCCTCTCTCTTCCTCCTCTCTCTTCCTCCTCTCTCTTTTTCCTCTCTCTTCCTCCACTCTCTTCCTCCTCTGACTTCCTTCTCTCTCCTCTTCCTCTTTCTTCCACCTCTCTCTTCCTCCTCTCTCTTCCTCCTCTCTCTTCCTCCTCTCTCTTCCTCCTCTCTCTTCCTCCTCACATTTCCTCCTCTCTCCTTTTCCTCTCTTCCTCCTCTCTCTTCCTCCTCTCTCTTCCTCCTCTCTCTTCCTCCTCCCTCTTCCTCCTCTCTCTTCCTCCTCTCTCTTTTTCCTCTCTCTTCCTCCACTCTCTTCCTCCTCTGTCTTCTTCTCTCTCCTCTTCCTCTCTCTTCCTCCTCTCTCTTCCTCCTCTCTCTTTCTCCTCTCTCTTCCTCCTCTCTCTTCCTCCTCTCTTCTCTTCCTCTCTCTTTCTCCTCCCTCTTCCTCCTTTCTCTACCACTTCTCTCTTCCTCTGCTTCTTCCTCCTCTCTCTTCCTCCTCTCTCTTCCTCTTCTCTCTTTCTCCTCTCTCTTCCTCTTCTCTTTTCCTATTCTCTCCTCTTCCTCTCTCATCCTCCTCTCTCTTCCTCCTCTCGCTTCCTCCTCTCTCTTCTCCACTCCCCTTTTCCACTCTCTTCCTTCTCTCTCCTCTTCCTCTGTCTTCCAGCTCTCTCTTCCTCCTCTCTCTTCCTCTTCTCTTTTCTTCCTCTCTCATCCTCCTCTCTCTTCCTCCTCTCGCTTCCTCCTCTCTCTTCCTCTTCTCTCTTCCTCCTCTCTCTTCCTCTTCTCTTTTCCTATTCTCTCCTTCCTCTCCCATCCTCCTCTCTCTTTCTACTCTCGCTTACTCCTCTCTCTTCCTCCTCTCTCTTCCTTCTCTCTCTTCCTCCACTCTCTTCCTCCTCTCTCTTCCTTCTCTCTCTTCCTCCTCTCTCTTCCTCCTCTCCCTCTTCTCATTTCATCCTCTCTCGTCTTCCTCTCTCTTCCTCTTCTCTCTTCCTCCACTCTCTTCCTCATCTGTCTTCCTCCTCTCTCCTCTTCCTCTGTTTTCCACGTCTCTCTTCCTCCTCTCTCTTCCTCCTCTCTCCTCCCCCTCTCTCTCCTCCTCTCTTTTCCCTCTCTCTCTTCCTCCTCTCCCCTTTTCCTCTCACTTCCTTCTCTCTCATTTTCCTTTCTCTGCCTCCTCTCTCTTCCTCCTCTATTATTCTCCTCGCTCCTCCTCCTTTCTCTTCTTCCTTCTCTTCCTCCTCCCTCTTCCTCCTCCTTTTTACTCATCTTTTCTCTTCCTCTCTCTTCCTCCTCCCTCTTCCACCTCCCTCTTTCTCCTGTCTCTATCCTCTCTCTTCCTCCTGTCTCTTCCTCCTCTCTCCTACTCCTCTCTCTTCCTCCTCTCTCTTCCTCCTTTCTCTTCCTCCTTTCTCGTCCTCCTCCTCTTCCTCCTCTGTCTCTTTCCTCTCTCTTTCTCCTCTCTCATTCTCCTCTCTCTTTCTCCTCTCTCTTCCTCCTATCTCTTCCTCCTCTCTCTTCCTTCTCTTCTCTACTCCTCTCTCTTCCTCCTCTATCTTCCTCCTCTCTTTTCCTCCTCTCTCCTCCTCCCTCTTCCATGTCTCTTTTCCTCCTTTCTTGTCCTGCTCTCTCTTCCTCCTCTCTCTTCCTCCTCTCTCTTCCTCCTCTCTCTTCCTCCTCCCTCTTTTTCCTCTCTCTTCCTCCTCTCTCTTCCTCCTCTGTCTTCCTCCTCTCTCTTCCTCCTCTCTCTTCCTCCTCTCTCTTTCGCTTCTCTAGTCCTAATCTCTCTTCCTCCTCTCCCCTTTTCCTCTCTCTTGCCCTCTCTCCTTTTCCTCTTTCTTCATCCCTTTCTCTCCTCATTTCTCTTCCTCCTCTCTCTTCCTCCTCTGTCTTCCTCCACTCTTTTCCTCCTCCTCATTCCCCCATCTTATTTTCCACTCTCTTCCTCTTCTCTCATTTTCTTCTCTCTTCTCCTCTCTCTTCCTCCTTTCTCTTCCTCCTCTCTCTTCCTCCACTCTCTTCCTCCGCTCTCCCCCTCCTCTCTCCCGCTCCTCTCTCTTCCTCCTCTCTCATCCTCCTCTCTCCCCCTCATCTCTGCCCCTCCTCTCTCTTCCTCCTCTCTCTTTCACCTCTCGATTCGTCCTCTCTACCCCTCCTCTCTCTTCCTCCTCTCTCCTCCTCCTCTCTCTTGCTCTTCTCTTTTCCTCCTCTCTCCTCTTCCTCTCCCTTCCACCTCTCTCTTCCTCCTCTGTCTTCCTCTTCACATTTCCTCCTCTCATCCTTTTCCTCTCTTCCTTCCTCCCTCTTCCTCCTCTCTCTTCCTCCTCTCTCTTTCTCCACTCTCTTCCACTTCTCTTTCCTCCTCCTCTCTACTCTTCCTCTCTCTTTCTCCTCCCCCTTCCTCCTTTCTCTTCCACCTCTCTCTTCCTCCTCTTCTTCCTCCTCTCTCTTCCTCCTCTCTACCCCTCCTCTCTCTCCTCCTCTCTCTTCCTCCTCTCTCTTCCTCTTCTCTTTTCCTCCTCTCTCCTCTTCCTCTCTTTTCCTCCTCTCTCTTCGTCCTCACTTTCCTCCTCTCTCCTTTTCCTCTCTTCCTCCTCTCTCTTCCTCCTCTCTCTTCCTCCTCTCTCTTCCTCCTCTCTCTTTTTCCTCTCTCTTTCCTCCACTCTCTTCCTCCTCTGTCTTCCACCTCTCTCTTTCTCCTCTCTCTTCCTCCTCTCTCTTCCTCCTCTCGTTTCCTCCTCTCTCTTCATCCTCACATTTCCTCCTCTCTCCTTTTCCTCTCTTCCTCCTCTCTCTTCCTCCTCTCTCTTCCTCATCTCTCTTCCTGCTTTCTCTTCCTCCTCTCTTTTCCTCCTCTCTCTTCCTCCTCTCCCCTTTTCCACTCTCTTCCTTCTCTCTCCTCTTCCTCTGACTTCCACCTCTCTCTTCCTCTCTGTCTTCCTCCTCTCTCCTCTTCCTCTCTCTTCCTCCTCTCTCTTCCTCGTCGCTCTTTCTCCTCTCTCTTCCTCCTTTCTCTTCCTTCTCTCTTCTCTTCCTCTCTCTTTCTCCTCCCTCTTCCTCCTTTCTCTTCCACCTCCTCTTCCTCCTCTCTACCCCTCCTCTCTCTTCCTCCTCTCTCTTCCTCCTCTCTCTTCCTTTTCTCTTTTCCTCCTCTCTCCTTTTCCTCTCTTCCTCCTCTCTCTTCCTCCTCTCTCTTCCTTCTCTCTCTTCCTCCTCTCTCTTTTTCCTCTCTCTTCCTCCACTCTCTTCCTCCTCTGTCTTCCTTCTCTCTCCTCTTCCTCTGTCTTCCTCCTCTCTTTTCCTCCTCTCTCTTCCTCCTCACTCTTCCTCCTCTCTCCTTTTCCTCTCTTCCTCCACTCTCTTCCTCCTCTCTCTTCCTCCTCTCTCTTTTTCCTCTCTCTTCCTCCACTCTCTACCTCCTCTGTCTTCCTTATCTCTCCTCTTCCTCTGTCTTCCACCTCTCTCTTCCTCCTCTCTCTTCCTCATCTCTCTTCCTCCTCTCTCTTCCTCTTCTCTTTTCCTCCTCTCTCTTCCACCTCACTTTTCCTCCTCTCTCCTTTTCCTCTCTTCCTCCTCTCTATTCCTCCTCTCTATTCCTCCTCTCTCTTCCTCCTCTCTCTTCCTCCTCTCCCTTTTCCTCTCTCTTCCTCCTCTCTCTTCCTCCTCTGCCCTTTTCCACTCTCTTCCTTCTCTCTCCTCTTCCTCTGTCTTCCACCTCTCTCTTCCTCCTCTCTCTTCATCCTCTCTCTTCCTCCTCTCTCTTCCTCTTCTCTTTCCTCCTCTCTCACTTCCTCTCTCTTCCTCCTCTCACTTCCTCTTCTCTTTTCCTCCTCTCTCCACTTCCTCTCTCTTCCTCCTCTCTCTTCCTCCTCTCTCTTTCTCCTCTCTCTTCCTCCTCTCTCTTCCTCCTCTCTTTTCTTCCTCTCTCTTTCTCCTCCCTCTTCCTCCTCTCTACCCTCCTCTCTCTTCCTCCTTTCTCTTCCACCTCTCTCTTCCTCCCCTCTCTTCCTCCTCTCTCTGCCTCCTCCCTACCCCTCCTCTCTCTTCCTCGTCTCTCTTCCTCGTCTCTCTTACTCTTCTCTTTTCCTCCTTTCTCCTCTTCCTCTCTCTTCCTCCTCTCTCTTCCTCCTCTCTCTTCCTCCTCTCTCTTCCTCCTATCTACCCTTCTCTCTCTTCCTCCTCTCTCTTCCTCCTCTCTCTTCCTCTTCTCTTTTCCTCCTCTCTCTTCCTCCTCTCTCTTCCTCCTCTCTCTTTCTCCTCCCTCTTCCTCCTTTCTCTTCCACCTGTCTCTTCCTCATCTCTCTTCCTCCTCTCTCTTCCTCCTCTCTCTTCCTCCTATCTATTCCTCCTCTCTATCCCTCCTCTCTCTTGCTCCTTTCACTTCCTCCTCTCTCTTCCTCTTCCCTTTTCCTATTCTCTCCTCTTCCTCTCTCATCCTCCTCTCTCTTCCTCCTCTCGCTTCCTCCTCTCTCTTTCTCCTCTCTCTTCCTTCTCTCTCTTCCTCCTCTCTCTTCCTCCTCTCTCTTCCTCTTCTCTTTTCCTCCTCTCTCCTCTTCCTCTCTCTTCCTACTCTCTCTTCCTCATCTCTCTTCCTCCTCTCTCTTCCTTCTCTCTCTTCCTCCTCTCTCTTCCTCCTCTCTCTTCCTCTTCTCTTTTCCTCCTCTCTCTTCTTCCTCACTCTTCCTCCTCTCTCTTCCTCTCTCTCTTCCTCCTCTCTCTTCCTTCTCTCTCTTCCTCCTCTCTCTTCCTCCTCTCTCTTCCTCTTCTCTTTTCCTCCTCTCTCCTCTTCCTCTCTCTTCCTCCTCTCTCTTCCTCCACTCTCTTCCTCATCTGTCTTGCTCCTCCTCCTCTTCCTCTGTTTTCCACATCTCTCTTCCTCCTCTCTCTTCCTCCTCTCTCTCCTCCTCTCTTTTCCTTCTCTCTCTTCCTCCTCTCCCCTTTTCCTCTCACTTCCTTCTCTCTCATTTTCCTTTCTCTTCCTCCTCTCTCTTCTTCCTCTATTATTCTCCTCTCTCCTCCTCCTTTCTCTTCTTCCTTTCTCTTCCTCCTCCTTCTTCCTCCTCCTTTTACCTCATCTTTTCTCTTCCTCTTTCTTCCTCCTCCCTCTTCCACCTCCCTCTTTCTCCTGTCTCTATCCTCTCTCTTCCTCCTGTCTCTTCCTCCTGTCTCTTCCTCCTCTCTCCTACTACTCTCTCTTTCTCCTCTCTCTTCCTCCTCTCTCTTCATCCTCACATTTCCTCCTCTCTCCTTTTCCTCTCTTCCTCCTCTCTCTTCCTCCTCTCTCTTCCTCCTCTCTCTTCTCTTCTCTTTTCCTCCTCTCTCCTCTTCCTCTCTCTTCCTCCTTTCTCTTCCTCATCTCTCTTCCTCCTCTCTCTTCCTCCTCTCTTTTCCTCCTCTCTCTTCCTCCTCTCTCTTCCTCCTCTCTCTTTTTCCTCTCTCTTCCTCCACTCTCTTCCTCCTCTGACTTCCTTCTCTCTCCTCTTCCTCTTTCTTCCACCTCTCTCTTCCTCCTCTCTCATCCTCCTCTCTCTTCCTCCTCTCTCTTCCTCCTCTCTCTTCCTCCTCACATTTCCTCCTCTCTCCTTTTCCACTCTTCCTCCTCTCTCTTCCTCCTCTCTCTTCCTCCTCTCTCTTCCTCCTCTCTCTTCCTCCTCTCTCTTTTTCCTCTCTCTTCCTCCACTCTCTTCCTCCTCTGTCTTTCTTCTCTCTCCTCTTCCTCTCTCTTCCTCCTCTCTCTTCCTCCTCTCTCTTTCTCCTCTCTCTTCCTCCTCTCTCTTCCTCCTCTCTTCTCTTCCTCTCTCTTTCTCCTCCCTCTTCCTCCTTTCTCTACCACTTCTCTCTTCCTCCTCTCTCTTCCTCCTCTCTATTCCTCCTCTCTCTTCCTCTTCTCTCTTCCTCCTCTCTCTTCCTCTTCTCTTTTCCTATTCTCTCCTCTTCCTCTCTCATCCTCCTCTCTCTTCCTCCTCTCGCTTCCTCCTCTCTCTTCCTCCACTCCCCTTTTCCACTCTCTTCCTTCTCTCTCCTCTTCCTCTGTCTTCCAGCTCTCTCTTCCTCCTCTCTCTTCCTCTTCTCTTTTCTTCCTCGCTCATCCTCCTCTCTCTTCCTCCTCTCTCTTCCTCCTCTCTCTTCCTCCTCTCTCTTTTTCCTCTCTCTTCCTCCACTCTCTTCCTCCTCTGTCTTCCACCTCTCTCTTTCTCCTCTCTCTTCCTCCTCTCTCTTCCTCCTCTCTCTTCCTCCTCTCTCTTCTTCCTCACATTTCCTCCTCCCTCCTTTCCTCTCTTCCTCTCTCTTCTCCTCTCTCTTCCTCCTCTCTCTTCCTCCTCTCTTTTCCTCCTCTGTCTTCCTCCTCTCTCTTTTTCCTCTCTCTTCCCCCACTCTCTTTCTCCTCTGTCTTCCACCTCTCTCTTTCTCCTCTCTCTTCCTCCTCTCTCTTCCTCCTCTCTCTTCCTCCTCTCTCTTCATGCTCACATTTCCTCCTCTCTCCTTTTCCACTCTTCCTCCTCTCTCTTCCTCCTCTCTCTTCCTCCTCTCTCTTCCTCTTCTCTCTTCCTCTTCTCTTTTCCTCCTCTCTCCTCTTCCTCTCTCTTCCTCCTTTCTCTTCCTCATCTCTCTTCCTCCTCTCTCTTCCTCCTCTCTTTTCCTCCTCTCTCTTCCTCCTCTCCCCTTTTCCACTCTCTTCCTTCTCTCTCCTCTTCCTCTGTCTTCCACCTCTCTCTTCCTCCTCTGTCTTCCTCCTCTCTCCTCTTCCTCTCTCTTCCTCCTCTCTCTTCCTCCTCTCTCTTCCTCCTCTCTCTTCCTCCTCTCTCTTCATCTTCTCTTTTCTCCTCTCTCTTCCTCCTCACTTTTCCTCCTCTCTCCTTTTCCTCTATTCCTCCTCTCTCTTCCTCCTCTCTCTTCCTCTTCTCTCTTCCTCCTCTCTCTTCCTCTTCTCTTTTCCTATTCTCTCCTCTTCCTCTCTCATCCTCCTCTCTCTTCCTCTCTCGCTTCCTCCTCTCTCTTCCTCCACTCCCCTTTTCCACTCTCTTCCTTCTCTCTCCTCTTCCTCTGTCTTCCAGCTCTCTCTTCCTCCTCTCTCTTCCTCTTCTCTTTTCTTCCTCTCTCATCCTCCTCTCTCTTCCTCCTCTCTCTTCCTCCTCTCTCTTCCTCCTCTCTCTTTTTCCTCTCTCTTCCTCCACTCTCTTCCTCCTCTGTCTTCCACCTCTCTCTTTCTCCTCTCTCTTCCTCCTCTCTCTTCCTCCTCTCTCTTAGTCCTCTCTCTTCTTCCTCACATTTCCTCCTCTCTCCTTTTCCTCTCTTCCTCTCTCTTCCTCCTCTCTCTTCCTCCTCTCTCTTCCTCCTCTCTTTTCCTCCTCTGTCTTCCTCCTCTCTCTTTTCCTCTCTCTTCCCCACTCTCTTCCTCCTCTGTCTTCCACCTCTCTCTTTCTCCTCTCTCTTCCTCCTCTCTCTTCCTCCTCTCTCTTCATGCTCACATTTCCTCCTCTCTCCTTTTCCACTCTTCCTCCTCTCTCTTCCTCCTCTCTCTTCCTCCTCTCTCTTCTCCTCTCTCTTCCTCTTCTCTTTTCTCCTCTCTCCTCTTCCTCTCTCTTCCTCCTTTCTCTTCCTCATCTCTCTTCCTCCTCTCTCTTCCTCCTCTATTTTCCTCCTCTCTCTTCCTCTCCCCCCTTTTCCACTCTCTTCCTTCTCTCTCCTCTTCCTCTGTCTTCCACCTCTCTCTTCCTCCTCTGTCTTCCTCCTCTCTCCTCTTCCTCTCTCTTCCTCCTCTCTCTTCCTCCTCTCTCTTCCTCCTCTCTCTTCATCTTCTCTTTTCCTCCTCTCTCTTCCTCCTCACTTTTCCTCCTCTCTCCTTTTCCTCTCTTCCTTCTGTCTCTTCCTCCTCTCTCTTCCTCCTCTCTCTTCCTCCTCTCTCTTCCTCCTCTCTCTTCCTCCTCTCTCTTTTTTCCTCTCTCTTCCTCCACTCTCTTCCTCCTCTGACTTCCTTCTCTCTCCTCTTCCTCTTTCTTCCACCTCTCTCTTCCTCCTCTCTCTTCCTCCTCTCTCTTCCTCCTCTCTCTTCCTCCTCTCTCTTCCTCCTCACATTTCCTCCTCTCTCCTTTTCCTCTCTTCCTCCTCTCTCTTCCTCCTCTCTCTTCCTCCTCTCTCTTCCTCCTCCCTCTTCCTCCTCTCTCTTCCTCCTCTCTCTTTTTCCTCTCTCTTCCTCCACTCTCTTCCTCCTCTGTCTTTCTTCTCTCTCCTCTTCCTCTCTCTTCCTCCTCTCTCTTCCTCCTCTCTCTTTCTCCTCTCTCTTCCTCCTCTCTCTTCCTCCTCTCTTCTCTTCCTCTCTCTTTCTCCTCCCTCTTCCTCCTTTCTCTACCACTTCTCTCTTCCTCTGCTTCTTCCTCCTCTCTCTTCCTCCTCTCTCTTCCTCTTCTCTCTTTCTCCTCTCTCTTCCTCTTCTCTTTTCCTATTCTCTCCTCTTCCTCTCTCATCCTCCTCTCTCTTCCTCCTCTCGCTTCCTCCTCTCTCTTCCTCCACTCCCCTTTTCCACTCTCTTCCTTCTCTCTCCTCTTCCTCTGTCTTCCAGCTCTCTCTTCCTCCTCTCTCTTCCTCTTCTCTTTTCTTCCTCTCTCATCCTCCTCTCTCTTCCTCCTCTCGCTTCCTCCTCTCTCTTCCTCTTCTCTCTTCCTCCTCTCTCTTCCTCTTCTCTTTTCCTATTCTCTCCTCTTCCTCTCCCATCCTCCTCTCTCTTTCTACTCTCGCTTACTCCTCTCTCTTCCTCCTCTCTCTTCCTTCTCTCTCTTCCTCCACTCTCTTCCTCCTCTCTCTTCCTTCTCTCTCTTCCTCCTCTCTCTTCCTCCTCTCCCTCTTCTCATTTCCTCCTCTCTCGTCTTCCTCTCTCTTCCTCTTCTCTCTTCCTCCACTCTCTCCTCATCTGTCTTCCTCCTCTCTCCTCTTCTCTGTTTTCCACGTCTCTCTTCCTCCTCTCATCTTCCTCCTCTCTCCTCCCCCTCTCTCTCCTCCTCTCTTTTCCTTCTCTCTCTTCCTCCTCTCCCCTTTTCCTCTCACTTCCTTCTCTCTCATTTTCCTTTCTCTGCCTCCTCTCTCTTCCTCCTCTATTATTCTCCTCGCTCCTCCTCCTTTCTCTTCTTCCTTTCTCTTCCTCCTCCCTCTTCCTCCTCCTTTTTACTCATCTTTTCTCTTCCTCTCTCTTCCTCCTCCCTCTTCCACCTCCCTCTTTCTCCTGTCTCTATCCTCTCTCTTCCTCCTGTCTCTTCCTCCTCTCTCCTACTCCTCTCTCTTCCTCCTCTCTCTTCCTCCTTTCTCTTCCTCCTTTCTCGTCCTCCTCCCTCTTCCTCCTCTGTTCTCTTCCTCTCTCTTTCTCCTCTCTCATTCTCCTCTCTCTTTCTCCTCTCTCTTCCTCCTATCTCTTCCTCCTCTCTCTTCCTTCTCTCTCCTACTCCTCTCTCTTCCTCCTCTATCTTCCTCCTCTCTTTTCCTCCTCTCTCCTCCTCCCTCTCCATGTCTCTTTTCCTCCTTTCTTGTCCTGCTCTCTCTTCCTCCTCTCTCTTCCTCCTCTCTCTTCCTCCTCTCTCTTCCTCCCTCTTTTTCCTCTCTCTTCCTCCTCTCTCTTCCTCCTCTGTCTTCCTCCTCTCTCTTCTCCTCTCTCTTCCTCCTCTCTCTTTCGCTTCTCTAGTCCTAATCTCTCTTCTCCTCTCCCCTTTTCCTCTCTCTTGCCCTCTCTCCTTTTCCTCTTTCTTCATCCTTTCTCTTCCTCATTTCTCTTCCTCCTCTCTCTTCCTCCTCTGTCTTCCTCCACTCTTTTCCTCCTCCTCATTCCCCCATCTTATTTTCCACTCTCTTCCTCTTCTCTCATTTTCTTCTCTCTTCCTCCTCTCTCTTCCTCCTTTCTCTTCCTCCTCTCTCTTCCTCCACTCTCTTCCTCCGCTCTCCCCCTCCTCTCTCCCGCTCCTCTCTCTTCCTCCTCTCTCATCCTCCTCTCTCCCCCTCATCTCTGCCCCTCCTCTCTCTTCCTCCTCTCTCTTTCACCTCTCGATTCGTCCTCTCTACCCCTCCTCTCTCTCTTCCTCCTCTCTCCTCCTCCTCTCTCTTGCTCTTCTCTTTTCTCCTCTCTCCTCTTCCTCTCCCTTCCACTCTCTCTTCCTCCTCTGTCTTCCTCTTCACATTTCCTCCTCTCTCCTTTTCCTCTCTCTCCTCCCTCTTCCTCCTCTCTCTTCTCCTCTCTCTTTCTCCACTCTCTTCCACTTCTCTTTTCCTCTCTCTACTCTTCCTCTCTCTTTCTCCTCCCCCTTCCTCCTTTCTCTTCCACCTCTCTCTTCCTCCTCTCTCTTCCTCCTCTCTCTTCCTCCTCTCTACCCCTCCTCTCTCTTCCTCCTCTCTCTTCCTCCTCTCTCTTCCTCTTCTCTTTTCCTCCTCTCTCCTCTTCCTCTCTTTTCCTCCTCTCTCTTCGTCCTCACTTTTCCTCCTCTCTCCTTTTCCTCTCTTCCTCCTCTCTCTTCCTCCTCTCTCTTCCTCCTCTCTCTTCCTCCTCTCTCTTTTTCCTCTCTCTTCCTCCACTCTCTTCCTCCTCTGTCTTCCACCTCTCTCTTCTCCTCTCTCTTCCTCCTCTCTCTTCCTCCTCTCGTTTCCTCCTCTCTCTTCATCCTCACATTTCCTCCTCTCTCCTTTTCCTCTCTTCCTCCTCTCTCTTCCTCCTCTCTCTTCCTCATCTCTCTTCCTGCTTTCTCTTCCTCCTCTCTTTTCCTCCTCTCTCTTCCTCCTCTCCCCTTTTCCACTCTCTTCCTTCTCTCTCCTCTTCCTCTGACTTCCACCTCTCTCTTCCTCCTCTGTCTTCCTCCTCTCTCCTCTTCCTCTCTCTTTCTCCTCTCTCTTCCTCGTCGCTCTTTCTCCTCTCTCTTCCTCCTTTCTCTTCTTCTCTCTTCTCTTCCTCTCTCTTTCTCCTCCCTCTTCTCCTTTCTCTTCCACCTCCTCTTCCTCCTCTCTACCCCTCCTCTCTCTTCCTCCTCTCTCTCCTCCTCTCTCTTCCTTTTCTCTTTTCCTCCTCTCTCCTTTTCCTCTCTTCCTCCTCTCTCTTCCTCCTCTCTCTTCCTTCTCTCTCTTCCTCCTCTCTCTTTTTCCTCTCTCTTCCTCCACTCTCTTCCTCCTCTGTCTTCCTTCTCTCTCCTCTTCCTCTGTCTTCCTCCTCTCTTTCCTCCTCTCTCTTCCTCCTCACTCTTCCTCCTCTCTCCTTTTCCTCTCTTCCTCACTCTCTTCCTCCTCTCTCTTCCTCCTCTCTCTTTTTCCTCTCTCTTCTCCACTCTCTACCTCCTCTGTCTTCCTTATCTCTCCTCTTCCTCTGTCTTCCACCTCTCTCTTCCTCCTCTCTCTTCCTCATCTCTCTTCCTCCTCTCTCTTCCTCTTCTCTTTTCCTCCTCTCTCTTCCACCTCACTTTTCCTCCTCTCTCCTTTTCCTCTCTTCCTCCTCTCTATTCCTCCTCTCTATTCCTCCTCTCTCTTCCTCCTCTCTCTTCCTCCTCTCCCTTTTCCTCTCTCTTCCTCCTCTCTCTTCCTCCTCTGCCCTTTTCCACTCTCTTCCTTCTCTCTCCTCTTCCTCTGTCTTCCACCTCTCTCTTCCTCCTCTCTCTTCATCCTCTCTCTTCCTCCTCTCTCTTCCTCTTCTCTTTTCCTCCTCTCTCCACTTCCTCTCTCTTCCTCCTCTCACTTCCTCTTCTCTTTCTCTCCTCTCTCCACTTCCTCTCTCTTCCTCCTCTCTCTTCCTCCTCTCTCTTTCTCCTCTCTCTCCTCCTCTCTCTTCCTCCTCTCTTTCTTCCTCTCTCTTTCTCCTCCCTCTTCCTCCTCTCTACCCTCCTCTCTCTTCCTCCTTTCTCTTCCACCTCTCTCTTCCTCCCCTCTCTTCCTCCTCTCTCTGCCTCCTCCCTACCCCTCCTCTCTCTTCCTCGTCTCTCTTCCTCGTCTCTCTTACTCTTCTCTTTTCCTCCTTTCTCCTCTTCCTCTCTCTTCCTCCTCTCTCTTCCTCCTCTCTCTTCCTCCTCTCTCTTCCTCCTATCTACCCCTTCTCTCTCTTCCTCCTCTCTCTTCCTCCTCTCTCTTCCTCTTCTCTTTTCCTCCTCTCTCTTCCTCCTCTCTCTTCCTCCTCTCTCTTTCTCCTCCCTCTTCCTCCTTTCTCTTCCACCTGTCTCTTCCTCCTCTCTCTTCCTCCTCTCTCTTCCTCCTCTCTCTTCCTCCTATCTATTCCTCCTCTCTATCCCTCCTCTCTCTTGCTCCTTTCACTTCCTCCTCTCTCTTCCTCTTCCCTTTTCCTATTCTCTCCTCTTCCTCTCTCATCCTCCTCTCTCTTCCTCCTCTCGCTTCCTCCTCTCTCTTTCTCCTCTCTCTTCCTTCTCTCTCTTCCTCCTCTCTCTTCCTCCTCTCTCTTCCTCTTCTCTTTTCCTCCTCTCTCCTCTTCCTCTCTCTTCCTACTCTCTCTTCCTCATCTCTCTTCCTCCTCTCTCTTCCTTCTCTCTCTTCCTCCTCTCTCTTCCTCCTCTCTCTCCTCCTCTTCTTCCTCTCTCTTTCCTCCTCTCTCTTCTTCTCACTCTTCCTCCTCTCTCTTCCTCCTCTCTCTTCCTCCTCTCTCTTCCTTCTCTCTCTTCCTCCTCTCTCTTCCTCCTCTCTCTTCCTCTTCTCTTTTCCTCCTCTCTCCTCTTCCTCTCTCTTCCTCCTCTCTCTTCCTCCACTCTCTTCCTCATCTGTCTTGCTCCTCCCTCCTCTTCCTCTGTTTTCCACATCTCTCTTCCTCCTCTCTCTTCCTCCTCTCTCTCCTCCTCTCTTTTCCTTCTCTCTCTTCCTCCTCTCCCCTTTTCCTCTCACTTCCTCTCTCTCTCATTTCCCTTTCTCTTCCTCCTCTCTCTTCTTCCTCTATTATTCTCCTCTCTCCTCCTCCTTTCTCTTCTTCCTTTCTCTTCCTCCTCCTTCTTCCTCCTCCTTTTACCTCATCTTTTCTCTTCCTCTTTCTTCCTCCTCCTCTTCCACCTCCTCTTTCTCCTGTCTCTATCCTCTCTCTTCCTCCTGTCTCTTCCTCCTGTCTCTTCCTCCTCTCTCCTACTACTCTCTCTTTCTCCTCTCTCTTCCTCCTCTCTCTTCATCCTCACATTTCCTCCTCTCTCCTTTTCCTCTCTTCTCCTCCTCTCTCTTCCTCCTCTCTCTTCCTCCTCTCTCTTCCTCTTCTCTTTTCCTCCTCTCTCCTCTTCCTCTCTCTTCCTCCTTTCTCTTCCTCATCTCTCTTCCTCCTCTCTCTCCTCCTCTCTTTTCCTCCTCTCTCTTCCTCCTCTCCTCTTTTCAACTCTCTTCCTTCTCTCTCCTCTTCCTCTCTTTTCCTCCTCTCTCTTCCTCCTCACTTTTCCTCTCCTTTTCCTCTCTTCCTCCTCTCTCTTCCTCCTCTCTCTTCCTCCTCTCTCTTCCTCCTCTCTTTTCCTCCTCTGTCTTCCTCCTCTCTCTTTTTCCTCTCTCTTCCTCCACTCTCTTCCTCCTCTGTCTTCCACCTCTCTCTTTCTCCTCTCTCTTCCTCCTCTCTCTTCCTCCTCTCTCTTCCTCCTCTCTCTTCATGCTCACATTTCCTCCTCTCTCCTTTTCCACTCTTCCTCCTATCTCTTCCTCCTCTCTCTTCCTCCTCTCTCTTCTTCCTCTCTCTTCCTCTTCTCTTTTCCTCCTCATCTCCTCTTCCTCTCTCTTCCTCCTTACTCTTCCTCATCTCTCTTCCTCCTCTCTATTCTCGTCTCTCTTCCTCCTCTCTCTTCCTCCTCTCTCTTCCTCCTATCTACCCCTCCTCTCTCTTCCTCCTCTCTCTTCCTCCTCTCTCTTCCTCCTAATCTACCCCTTCTCTCTCTTCCTCCTCTCTCTTCCTCCTCTCTCCTCCTCTTCTCTTTTCCTCCTCTCTCTTCCTCCTCTCTCTTCCTCCTCTCTCTTTCTCCTCCCTCTTCCTCCTTTCTCTTCCACCTGTCTCTTCCTCCTCTCTCTTCCTCCTCTCTCTTCCTCCTCTCTCTTCCTCCTATCTCTTCCTCCTCTCTATCCCTCCTCTCTCTTGCTCCTTTCTCTTCCTCCTCTCTCTTCCTCTTCTCTTTTCCTCCTCTCTCCTCTTCCTCTCTTCTCCTCTCTCTTCCTCCTCTCTCTTCCTCCTCTCTCTTCCTCCTCTCTCTTCCTCTTCTCTTTCCTATTCTCTCCTCTTCCTCTCTCATCCTCCTCTCTCTTCCTCCTCTCGCTTCCTCCTCTCTCTTTCTCCTCTCTCTTCCTTCTCTCTCTTCCTCCTCTCTCTTCCTCCTCTCTCTTCCTCTTCTCCTTTCCTCCTCTCTCCTCTTCCTCTCTCTTCCTCCTTTCTCTTCCTCATCTCTCTACCTCCTCTCTCTTCCTCCTCTCTTTTCCTCCTCTCTCTTCCTCCTCTCCCCTTTTCCACTCTCTTCCTTCTCTCTCCTCTTCCTCTGTCTTCCACCTCTCTCTTCCTCCTCTGTCTTCCTCCTCTCTCCTCTTCCTCTCTCTTCCTCCTCTCTCTTCCTCCTTTCTCTTCCTTCTCTCTTCTCTTCCTCTCTCTTTCTCCTCCCTCTTCCTACTTTCTCTTCCACCTCCTCTTCCTCCTCTCTCTTCCTCCTCTCTCTTCCTCCTCTCTCTTCCTCCTCTATCATCCTCCTCTACCCCTCCTCTCTCTTCCTCCTCTCTCTTCCTCCTCTCTCTTCCTTTTCTCTTTTCCTCCTCTCTCCTTTTCCTCTCTTTTTTATTCTTTTTTTTTTTTTTTTTTTATTCTTTTCTTTTTTTTTTTTTTCTCCTTCTCTTCTTCCTCCTCTCTCTCTTCCTCCTCTCTCTTCCTTCTCTCTCTTGCTCCACTCTCTTTTTCCTCTCTCTTCCTCCACTCTCTTCCTCCTCTGTCTTCCTTCTCTCTCCTCTTCCTCTGTCTTCCTCCTCTCTTTTCCTCCTCTCTCTTCCTCCTCTCTTTTCCTCCTCTGTCTTCCTCCTCTCTCTTTTTCCTCTCTCTTCCTCCACTCTCTTCCTCCTCTGTCTTCCACCTCTCTCTTTCTCCTCTCTCTTCCTCCTCTCTCTTCCTCCTCTCTCTTCTCCTCTCTCTTCATGCTCACATTTCCTCCTCTCTCCTTTTCCACTCTTCCTCCTATCTCTTCCTCCTCTCTCTTCCTCCTCTCTCTTCTTCCTCTCTCTTCCTCTTCTCTTTTCCTCCTCTCTCCTCTTCCTCTCTCTTCCTCCTTACTCTTCTCATCTCTCTTCCTCCTCTCTATTCCTCGTCTCTCTTCCTCCTCTCTCTTCCTCCCTCTCTCTTCCTCCTATCTACCCCTCCTCTCTCTTCCTCCTCCTCTTCCTCCTCTCTCTTCCTCCTATCTACCCCTTCTCTCTCTTCCTCCTCTCTCTTCCTCCTCTCTCCTCCTCTTCTCTTTTCCTCCTCTCTCTTCCTCCTCTCTCTTCCTCCTCTCTCTTTCTCCTCCCTCTTCCTCCTTTCTCTTCCACCTGTCTCTTCCTCCTCTCTCTTCCTCCTCTCTCTTCCTCCTCTCTCTTCCTCCTATCTCTTCCTCCTCTCTATCCCTCCTCTCTCTTGCTCCTTTCTCTTCCTCCTCTCTCTTCCTCTTCTCTTTTCCTCCTCTCTCCTCTTCCTCTCTTCTCCTCTCTCTTCCTCCTCTCTCTTCCTCCTCTCTCTTCCTCCTCTCTCTTCCTCTTCTCTTTTTCCTATTCTCTCCTCTTCCTCTCTCATCCTCCTCTCTCTTCCTCCTCTCGCTTCCTCCTCTCTCTTTCTCCTCTCTCTTCCTTCTCTCTCTTCCTCCTCTCTCTTCCTCCTCTCTCTTCCTCTTCTCCTTTCCTCCTCTCTCCTCTTCCTCTCTCTTCCTCCTTTCTCTTCCTCATCTCTCTTCCTCCTCTCTCTTCCTCCTCTCTTTTCCTCCTCTCTCTTCCTCCTCTCCCCTTTTCCACTCTCTTCCTTCTCTCTCCTCTTCCTCTGTCTTCCACCTCTCTCTTCCTCCTCTGTCTTCCTCCTCTCTCCTCTTCCTCTCTCTTCCTCCTCTCTCTTCCTCCTTTCTCTTCCTTCTCTCTTCTCTTCCTCTCTCTTTCTCCTCCCTCTTCCTCCTTTCTCTTCCACCTCCTCTTCCTCCTCTCTCTTCCTCCTCTCTTCCTCCTCTCTCTTCCTCCTCTATCATCCTCCTCTACCCCTCCTCTCTCTTCCTCCTCTCTCTTCCTCCTCTCTCTTCCTTTTCTCTTTTCCTCCTCTCTCCTTTTCCTCTCTTCCTCCTCTCTCTTCCTCCTCTCTCTTCCTCCTCTCTCTTCCTTCTCTCTCTTGCTCCACTCTCTTTTTCCTCTCTCTTCCTCCACTCTCTTCCTCCTCTGTCTTCCTTCTCTCTCCTCTTCCTCTGTCTTCCTCCTCTCTTTTCCTCCTCTCTCTTCCTCCTCACTTTTCCTCCTCTCTCCTTTTCCTCTCTTCCTCCACTCTCTTCCTCCTCTCTCTTCCTCCTCTCTCTTTTTCCTCTCTCTTCCTCCACTCTCTACCTCCTCTGTCTTCCTTAACTCTCCTCTTCCTCTGTCTTCCACCTCTCTCTTCCTCCTCTCTCTTCCTCCTCTCTCTTCCTCCTCTCTCTTCCTTCTCTCTCTTGCTCCTCTCTCTTTTTCCTCTCTCTTCCTCCACTCTCTTCCTCCTCTGTCTTCCTTCTCTCTCCTCTTCCTCTGTCTTCCTCCTCTCTTTTCCTCCTCTCTCTTCCTCCTCACTTTTCCTCCTCTCTCCTTTTCCTCTCTTCCTCCACTCTCTTCCTCCTCTCTCTTCCTCCTCTCTCTTTTTCCTCTCTCTTCCTCCACTCTCTACCTCCTCTGTCTTCCTTATCTCTCCTCTTCCTCTGTCTTCCACCTCTCTCTTCCTCCTCTCTCTTCCTCCTCACTCTTCCTCCTCTCTCTTCCTCATCTCTCTTCCTCCTCTCTCTTCCTCTTCTCTTTTCCTCCTCTCTCTCCCTCCTCACTTTTCCTCCTCTCTCCTTTTCCTCTCTTCCTCCTCTCTCTTCCTCCTCTCTCTTCCTCCTCTCCCCTTTTCCACTCTCTTCCTTCTCTCTCCTCTTCCTCTGTCTTCCACCTCTCTCTTCCTCCTCTCTCTTCCTCCTCTCTCTTCCTCCTCTCTCTTCCTCTTCTCTTTTCCTCCTCTCTCCACTTCCTCTCTCTTCCTCCTCTCTCTTCCTCTTCTCTTTTCCTCCTCTCTCCACTTCCTCTCTCTTCCTCCTCTCTCTTCCTCCTCTCTCTTCCTCCTATCTCTTCCTCCTCTCTATCGCTCCTCTCTCTTGCTCCTTTCTCTTCCTCCTCTCTCTTCCTCTTCTCTTTTCCTCCTCTCTCCTCTTCCTCTCTTCTCCTCTCTCTTCCTCCTCTCTCTTCCTCCTCTCTCTTCCTCTTCTCTTTTCCTATTCTCTCCTCTTCCTCTCTCATCCTCCTCTCTCTTCCTCCTCTCGCTTCCTCCTCTCTCTTTCTCCTCTCTCTTCCTTCTCTCTCTTCTCCTCTCTCTTCCTCCTCTCTCTTCCTCTTCTCTTTTCCTCCTCTCTCCTCTTCCTCTCTCTTCCTCCTCTCTCTTCCTCCTCTCTCTTCCTCCTCTCTCTTCCTTCTCTCTCTTCCTCCTCTCTCTTCCTCTTCTCTTTTCCTCCTCTCTCCTCTTCCTCTCTCTTCCTCCTCTCTCTTCCTCCTCTCTCTTCCTCCTCTCTCTTCCTTCCCTCTCTTCCTCCTCTCTCTACCTCCTCTCTCTTCCTCTTCTCTTTTCCTCCTCTCTCCTCTTCCTCTCTCTTCCTCCTCTCTCTTCCTCCACTCTCTTCCTCATCTGTCTTCCTCCTCTCTCCTCTTCCTCTGTTTTCCACATCTCTCTTCCTCCTCTCTCTTCCTCCTCTCTCTCCTCCTCTCTTTTCCTTCTCTCTCTTCCTCCTCTCCCCTTTTCCTCTCACTTCCTTCTCTCTCATTTTCCTTTCTCTTCCTCCTCTCTCTTCTTCCTCTATTATTCTCCTCTCTCCTCCTCCTTTCTCTTCTTCCTTTCTCTTCCTCCTCCTTCTTCCTCCTCCTTTTACCTCATCTTTCTCTTCCTCTTTCTTCCTCCTCCCTCTTCCACCTCCCTCTTTCTCCTGTCTCTATCCTCTCTCTTCCTCCTGTCTCTTCCTCCTGTCTCTTCCTCCTCTCTCCTACTCCTCTCTCTTTCTCCTCTCTCTTCCTCCTCTCTCTTCATCCTCACATTTCCTCCTCTCTCCTTTTCCTCTCTTCCTCCTCTCTCTTCCTCCTCTCTCTTCCTCCTCTCTCTTCCTCCTCTCTTTTCCTCCTCTCTCTTCCTCCTCTCCCACTTTCCACTCTCTTCCTTCTCTCTCCTCTTCCTCTGTCCTCCACCTCTCTCTTCCTCCTCTCTCTTTATCCTCTCTCTTCCTCCTCTCTCTTCCTCCTTTCTCTTCCTCCTCTCTACCCCTCCTCTCTCTTCCTCCTCTCTCTTCCTCCTCTCACTTCCTCTACTCTTTCCTCCTCTCTCCTCTTCCTCTCTTTTCCTCCTCTCTCTTCCTCCTCACTTTTCCTCTCCTTTTCCTCTCTTCCTCCTCTCTCTTCCTCCTCTCTCTTCCTCCTCTCTCTTCCTCCTCTCTTTTCCTCCTCTGTCTTCCTCCTCTCTCTTTTTCCTCTCTCTTTCTCCACTCTCTTCCTCCTCTGTCTTCTACATCTCTCTTTCTCCTCTCTCCTTTTCCACTCTTCCTCCTCTCTCTTCCTCCTCTCTCTTCCTCCTCTCTCTTCTGCCTCTCTCTTCCTCTTCTCTTTCCTCCTCTCTCCTCTTCCTCTCTCTTCCTCCTTTCTCTTCCTCATCTCTCTTCCTCCTCTCTCTTCCTCCTCTCTTTTCTCCTCTCTCTTCCTCCTCTCCCCTTTTCCACTCTCTTCCTTCTCTCTCCTCTTCCTCTGTCTTCACCTCTCTCTTCCTCCTCTGTCTTCCTCCTCTCTCCTCTTCCTCTCTCTTCCTCCTCTCTCTTCCTCCTCTCTCTTTCTCCTCTCTCTTCCTCGTCGCTCTTTCTCCTCTCTCTTCCTCCTCTCTCTTCCTCCTCTCTTCTCTTCCTCTCTCTTTCTCCTCCCTCTTCCTCCTTTCTCTTCCACCTCCTCTTCCTCCTCTCTCTTCCTCCTCTCTCTTCCTCCTCTCTCTTCCTCCTCTATCTTCCTCCTCTCTACACCTCCTCTCTCTTCCTCCTCTCTCTTCTTCCTCCTCTCTCTTCCTCTTTACTCTTTTCCTCCTCTCTCCTTTTCTCTCTTCCTTCTCTCTCTTCCTCCTCTCTCTTCCTCCTCTCTCTTCTATTCTCTCTTGCTCCTA
>NW_027436549.1:0-60063 GCF_031877795.1 Strix aluco
TTCTCTTCTTCCTCTCTCCTCTTCCTCTTCCTCCTTTCCTTCCTCCTCTCTCTTCCTACTGTCTCTTCCTCTTCTTTCTTCCTCCTCTCCCTTTCTCCTCTCTTTTCCTCCTCTCTCAAGCTCCTCTCTCCTGTTGCTCTCTCTTTCTCCTCTCTCTTCCTCCTCTCTCCTCTACCTCTTTCTTACTCCTCTCTTTTCCTCCTCTCTCCTCCTCCTCTCTCCTGTTCCTCTCTACCTCCTCTCTCTACCTCCTCTCTCTTCCCTCCTCTCTCCTCTTCCACTCTCTTCCTCCTCTCTCTTCCTCCTCTCTCTTTCTATTCTCTCTTCCTCCTCTCTCTTGCTCCTCTCTCTTTCTACTCTCTCTCCTCCTCTCTCTTATACCCCTGTGTTCCTCCTCTCTTTTCCTCCTCTCTCCTACTCCTATCTCCTCTACCTCTTGTTTTCTCCTCTATCTACATCCTCTCTCTTCCTCCTCTCTCCTCTTCTTCTCTCTTCTTCTCTCTCTACATCCTCTCTCTTCCTCCTTTCTCCTCTTCCTCTCTCTTCCTCCTTTCTGTTCCTCCTCTCTCTTCCTCCTCTCTCTTCCTCCTCTCTCTTCCTCGTCTCTCCCGTTCCTCTCTCTTCCTCCTCTCTTTTCCTCCTCTCTCCTTTCCTCTCTCTACCTCCTCTCTCTTCCTCCTCTCTCTTCCCCCTCTCTCCTCTACCTCTGTCTTCCTCCTCTCTTTTCCTCCTCTCTACTCCTCCTCTCTCCTCTTCTTCTCTCTTCCACCTCTCTCTACCTCCTCTCTCTTCCTCCTCTTTAATCTTCCTGTCTCTTCCTCCTGTCTCTTCCTCTTCTCTCTATCTCCTCTCTATTCCTCCTCTCTCCTCTTCCTCTCTCTTCCTCCTTTCCTTCCTCCTGTCTCTTCCTCCTCTCTCTTCCTCCTCTCTTCTCCTCCTCTCTCCCCTTCCTCTCTCTTCTCCTCTCTTTTCTTCCTCTCTCCTTTTCCTCTCTCTTCCTCTCTCTCTTCTCCTCTCTCTTCCTCCTCTCTCCTCGTCCTCTCTCTTCCTCCTCTCTTTTCCTCCTCTCTCTACCTCCTCTCTATTCCTCCTCTCTCCTCTTCCTCTCTCTTCCCCCTTTCCTTCCTCCTCTCTCTTCCTACTCTCTTTCTCTTCTCTCTTCCTCCTCTCTCTTCCTCCTCTCTTTTCCTCCTCTCTCCTAGACCTCTCTCCTCTGAGCTCTCTTCCTCGTCTCTCTATCTCTTCTCTCTTTCTCCCCTCTCCTCTTCCTCTTCCCTCCTTCTCCTCTCTCTTCCTCCTCTCTTCCTACTCTCTCCTCCTCCTCTCTTTCCTCCTCTCCTCTTCCTCTTCTCTTCTCTCTTCTCTTCTCCTCCTCCTCTCTCTTCCTCCGCTCTCTACATCTTCTCTATTCGCCCTCTCGTCTTCCTCTCTCTTACTCCTCTCTCTTCCTCCTCTTCCTTCCTCCATTCTTATCCTTCTCTCTCCTCCTCCTCTCTCCTCTTCCTCTCTCTTCCTCCTCTCTTTTCCTCCTCTCTCCTTTTCCTCTCTCTTCCTCCTCTCTCTTCCTCCTCTCTCTTCCTCCTCTCTCCTCTACCTCTCTCTCCTCCTCTGTTTTCCTCCTCTCTACTCCTCGTCTCTCCTCTTCTTCTCTCTTC
The DNA here is from genome assembly GCF_031877795.1 of Strix aluco. Classification (NCBI taxonomy): domain Eukaryota; kingdom Metazoa; phylum Chordata; class Aves; order Strigiformes; family Strigidae; genus Strix; species Strix aluco. Next base: position 1,656 of record NW_027436549.1, read on the forward strand.
CTCCTCTCTTTTCCTCCTCTCTCTTCCTCCTCTTTCCCTTCCTGTCTCTACCTCCTCCTCTCTTCCTCCTCGCTCCTCTTCCTCTCTCTTCCTCCTTTCCTTACTCCTCTCTCTTCCTACTCTCTCTTCTTCCTCTCTTTCCTCCTCTGTCTTCCTCCTTTCTTTTCCTCCTCTCTCCTCCTCCTCTCTCCTCTTCCTCTCTCTTCCCCCTCCCTCTACCTCTTTCTATTCTCTCTCATCCTACTTCTCTTCATCCTCTCTCTTCTCCTCTCTCTTCCTCCTCTCTTTCTTCCTCTCTCTTCTCTTCTCTTTCTTCCTCTCTCCTCCTCCTCTCTCCTCTTTCTCTCTCTCTCCTTCCTACTCTCTACATCTTCTCTCTTCCTCCTCTCTCCTCTTCCTCTCTCTTTCTCCTCTCTATTCCTCCTCTCTCCTCTTCCTCTCTCTTACACCTCTCTCTCTCCTCTCTCTCCCTCATCTCTTATCCTCCTCTCTCTTCCTCCTCGCTCCTCTTCCTCTCTCTTCCTCCTCTCTCTTCCTCCTCTCACTTCGTACTCTCACTTCCTCCTCTCTTTCTCCCTATCTCTAATTCCTCTCTCTTCTCCTCTCTTTTCTTCCTCTCTCTTCCTCCTCTCTCCTCTTCCTCTCTCTTCCTCCTCTCTCTTCATCCTCTCTCCTCTTCCTCTCTATTCCTCCTCTCTCTTTTCCTCCTCTCTCTTCCTCCTCTCTTATCCTCCTCTCTCCTCCTCCTCTCTCCTCTTCCTCTCTCTTCCTCCTCTATCTTCCTCCTCTCACTTCGTACTCTCACTTCCTCCTCTCTTTTCCTCCTCTCTCTAATTCCTCTCTCTTCCTCCTCTCTTTCTCCTCTCTCCTCTTCCTCTCTCCTATTCATCTCTCTTCCGCCTCTCTCTACGTGCTCTCTCTTTCTCCTCTCTCTTCTTCCTCTCTCTTCCTCCTCTCTACTCCTCTTCTCTCCCCTTCTTCTCTCTTCCTCGTCTCTCTACCTCCTCTCTCTTCCTCCTCTTTTTTTTCCTGTTTGTTCTTCCTCTCTCTTCCTCTTCTCTCTACCTCCTCTCTCTTCCTCCTCTCTCCTCTTCCTCTCTCTTCCTCCTTTCCTTCCTCTTATCTCTTAATACTCTCTCTTCCTCTTCTCTCTTCCTCCTCTCTTTTTCTCCTCTCTTTTCCTCCTCTCTCAACCTCCTATCTTCTCTTCCTCTCTCTTCCTCCTCACTCTTCCTCCTCTCTCCCCTTCCTCTCTCTTCCTCGTCTCTCTCTACCTCTCTCTTCCTCCTCTCTTTTCCTCCTCTGTCCTTCTCCTCTCTCCTGTTCCTCTCTACCTGCTCTCTCTACCTCCTCTCTCTTCTTTCTCTCTCCTCTTACACTCTCTTCCTACTCTCTTTTCCTCCTCTCTCTTTCTACTCTCTCTTTCTCCTCTCTCTTACACCTCTGTCTTCCTCCTTCTTTTCCTCCTCTGTCCTACTCCTATCTGCTCTACTTCTCTCTTCCTCCTCGCTCTACATCCTCTCTCTTCCTCCTCTCTCCTCTTCCTCTCTCTTACTCCTCTCTCTACATCCTCTCTTTCCTCCTCTCTCCTCTTCCTCTCTCTTCCCCCTTTCTGTTCCTCCTCTCTCTTCCTCCTCTCTCTCTCCTCCCTCTCCCTTCCTCTCTCTCATCCTCTCTCTCCTCTCTCCCCTTCCTCTCTCTCCTCCTCTCCTCTACCTCTCTCTTCCTCCTCTCTCCTCCTCCTCTCTACACCTATCCTCTCAACCTCCTCTCTCATCCTCCTCTCTCCTCTTCCACTTTCTTCCTCCTCTCTCTTCCTCCTCTCTCTTCCTCCTCTCTTTCCTCCTCTGTCCTCCTCATCTCTCCTGTTCCTCTCTACCTGCTCTCTCTACCTCCTCTCTCTTCCTTCTCTCTCCTCTTACACTGTCCTCCTACTCTCTCTTTCTCCTCTCTCTTTCTACTCTCTCTTTCTCCTCTCTCTTACACCTCTGTCTTCCTCCTCTCTTTTCCTCCTCTCTCCTACTCCTATCTCCTCTACCTCTCTCTTCCTCCTCGCTCTACATCCTCTCTCTTTCTCCACTCTCGTCTTCCTCTCTCTGACTCCTCTCTCTACATCCTCTCTCTTCCTCCTCTCTCCTCTTCCTCTCTCTTACTATTATAATAAATTAACCTTCTTATAATTATTATATTTGATCCTCTCTATCTTCTCTCTCCTCAAAGACCTACACACAACCCCTTACTTTTACTGAGAAACACCCAACACCGACACACAACCACAACTTCACACAAAAACACCACACTACAACCCACACAACACACAACACCCACACACACATCACTTCGCTTCATACACTAACACTACCACTCTTCCTCTCTCTCTCTTCCTCCTCTCTCTTCCTCCTTTCTCCCCTTCCTCTCTCTTCCTCCTCTCTCTTCCTCCTCTCTCCCCTTCCTCTCTCTTCCTCCTCTGTCCTCTACCTCTCTCTTCCTCTTCTCTCTTCCTCCTATCTCTTTCTACTCTTTCTTTCTCCTCTCTCCTACACTTCTGTCTTCCTCCTCTCTTTTCCTCCTCTCTCCTACTCCTATATCCTCTAACTTTCTCTTCCTCCTCTCTCTACATCCTCTCTCTTCCTTCTCTCTCCTCTTCCTCTCTCTTACTCCTCTCTCTACATCCTCTCTTCCTTCTCTCTCCTCTTCCTCTCTCTTCCTCTTTTCTCTACCTCCTCTCTCTTCTTCCTCTCTCCTCTTCCTCTCTGTTTCTTCTTTCCTTCCCCCTCTCTCTATCTACTCTCTCTTCCTCGTCTCTCTTCCTCCTCCCTCTTCCTCCTTTTTTTCCTCTCTCTCCTCCTCCTCTCTCCTCTTCCTCTCTCTTCCTCCTCTCTCTAGCTCCTCTCTCTTCCTCCTCTCTCCTCTTACTCTCTCTTCCTCATCTCACTTCCTTCTCGCTTTTCATCCTCTCTCTACCTCCTCTCTCCTCTTCCTCTCTCTTCCTCCTCTCTCTTCCTCCTCTCTCCCCTTCATCTCTCTTCCTCCTCTCTTTTCCTCCTCTCTCCTTTTCCTCTCTCTTCCTCCTCTCTCTTCCTCCTCTCTCCTCCTCCTCTCTCCTCTTCCTCTCTCTTCTTCCTCTCTTCCTCCTCTCTCTTTTTCCTCTCTCTTCCTCCTCTCTCTTCCTCCTCTCTCTTCGTCCTTTCTCTTCCTCCACTCTCCTCTTCCTCTCTCTTCTTCCTCTCTTTTCCTCCTCTCTCCTTCTCATTTCTCTTCCTCCTCTCGCCTCTTCCTCTCTCTTCCTCCTCTCTTTTCCACCTCCCTCCTTTTCCTCTCTCTTCCTCCTCTCTCTTCCTCCACTCGCCTCTTCCTCTCTCTTCCTCCTCTCTCTTCCTCGTCTCTTTTCCTCCTCTCTCCTCCTCCTCTCTCCTCTTCCTCTCTCTTCCTCCTCTCTCTTTCTCCTTTCTCATCTTCATTTCTCCTCTTCCTCTCTCTTCCTTCTCTATATTCCTCCTCTCTTTCCTCCTCTCTCCTCCTCCTCTGCCCTCTTCCTCTCTCTTCCCCCTCTCTCTTCCTCCTCTCACTTCCTCTCTCTTCCTACTTTCTCTTCATCCTCACTCTTCTTCCTCTCTTTCTCTCCTCTCTTTTCCTCCTCTCTCTTCCTCCTCTCTCCCCTTCATCTCTCTTCCTCCTCTCTTTTCCTCCTCTCTCCTTCTCCTCTCTCTTCCTCCTCTCTCTTCCTCCTCTCTTTTCCCCCTCTCTCTTCCTCCACTCTCTACCTCCTCTCTTTTCCTCCTCTCTCCTCTTCCTCTCTCTTCCTCCGCTCTCTTCCTCCTCTCTCCTCTTCCTCTCTCTTCCTCCTCTCTTTTCCTCTTCTCTCCTCTTCGTCTCTCTTCCTCCTCTCTATTCATCCTCTCGCCCCTTCCTCTCTCTTCCTCCTCTCTCTTCCTCCTCTCTCCTCTACCTCTCTTTTTCTCCTCTCTCTTCCTCCTCTCTCTTTCTACTCTCTTCCTCCTCGGTCTTCCACCTCTGTCTTCCTCCTCTCTTTTTCTCATCTTTCTCTTCCTATCTCCTCATCTCTCTTCCTCCTCTCTTTTCCTACTCTCTATTCCTCCTCTCTTTTCCTCCTCTATCCTCCTCCTCTCTCCTCTTCCTCTCTCTTCCTCCTCTCTCTTCCTCCTCTCTCCCCATCCTCTCTCTTCCTCCTCTCTTTTCCTCCTCTCTCCACTTCTTCTTTCTTCCTCGTCTCTCTTCCTCCTCTCTCCTCTTCCTCTCTCTTCCTCCTCACTCTTCCTCCTCTCTTTTCCTCTTCTCTTCTTTTCCTCTCACTTCCTCCTCTCTCTTCCTCCTCTCTCTTCCACATCTCTCTCCCTCCACTCTCCTTTTCCTCTCTCTTTCTCCTCTCTCTTCCTCCTCTCTTTTCCTCCTCTCTCGTCCTCCTCTCTTCTCTTCCTCTCTCTTCCTCATCTCTTTATCTCTTCTCTCTTCCTACCCTCAATTTCTCCTCTCTCTTCCTTTTCTCTCTTCCTACTCTCTTCTCCTCCTCTCTTTTCCTCCTCTCTCCTCTTCCCCTCTCTTTTCTTCCTCTCTCCTCCTCCTCTCTCTTCCTCCACTCTCTACACCTTCTCTCTTCCTCCTCTCTCTTACTCCTCTCTCTTCCTCCTCTCTCTTCCTCCTCTCTTATCCTTCTCTCTCCTCCTTCTCTCTCCTCTTCCTCTCTCTTCCTCTTCTCTCTTCCTCCTCTCACTTCGTACTCTCACTTCCTCCTCTTTTTTCCTCCTCTCTCTAATTCCTCTGTATTCCTTCTCTCTTTTCATCCTCTCTCCTCCTCTTCTGTCCTCTTCCTCTCTCTTCCTCCTCTCTCTACATCCTCTCTCTCCTCTTCCTCTCTCTTCCTCCTTTCTCTTCCTCCTTTTACTTCCTCCTGTCTTTTCCTCCTCTCTCCTCCTCCTCTATCATCTTCTTTTCTCTTCCTCTTCTCTCTACCTTCTCTCTCTTCCTCCTCTCTCCTCTCCCTCTCTCTTCCTCCTCTCTCTTCCTCCTATTTATTCCTCCACACTCCTCTTCCTATCTCTTCCTCGTCTGACTTTGTGCACTCTCTTCCTCTTCTCTCCTCCTCCTCTCTTCTCTTCCTCTCTCTTCCTCCTCACTCTTCCTCGTCTCCCTTCCTCCCCTCTCCTCTTCCTCTCTCTTTCTCCGCTCTTTTCCTCCTCTCTCTTCCTCCTCTCTCCTCCTCCTCTCTCTTCTGCCTCTCTCTTACTCCTCTCTCTTCCTCCTCTCTTTTCCTCCTCTTTCCTCTTCCTCTCTCTTCCTCCTCTCTCCTACTCCTCTTTCCTCTTCCTCGCTCTACCTCCTCTCTCTTCCTCATCTCTCTTCCTCCTCTCTCTTCCTCCTCTCTTCTTCCTCCTCTCCCTTTGTCCTCTCTCATTTTCCTCTCTCTTCCTCCTCTCTCATCCTCCCCTTTCCTCTTCTTCTCTCTTCCTCCTCTCTTTTCCTCCTCTCTCCTCTTCCTCTCTCTTCCTCCTTTCTCTTCCTCTTCTCTCTTCCTCCTCTCTCTTCCTCCTCTCTTTTGCTCCTCTATTTTCCTCCTCTCTAATCCTCCTCTCTCCTCTTCCTCTCTCTTCCACCTCTCTCTTCCTCCTCTCTCCTCTTCCTCTCTCTTCCTCCTCTCTCTTCCTCCTCTCTCCTCTTCCTCTCTCTTCCTCCTCTATCTTCCTACTCTCTATTCCTCCTCTCTTTTCTTCCTCTATCTTCTTTCTCTCTCTTCCTCCTCTCTCTTCCTCCTCTTTTTCCTCCACTCTCTACCTCCTCTCTCCTCTTCTTCTCTCTTCCACCTCTCTCTTCCTCCTCTCTCTTCCTCTTCTCTTCTCTTCCTCTATCTTTCTCCGCTGTCTTACTCCTCTCTCTTCCTCTTCCCTTTTCCTGTCTCTCCTCCTCTCTCCTCTATCTCTCACTTCCTCCTCTTTCTTTCTCCTCTATCTTCCTCCTCTCTCCTCTTCCTCTCTCTTCCTCCTCTATTTTCCTCCTCTCTCTTCCTCTTCTCTCCTCTTCCTCTCTCTTCCTCCTCTATCTTCCTCCTCTTTTTTCCTCCTCCTCTTCCTTCTCTCTCCTCTTCCTCTCTCGTCCTCATCTGTTTTCCTCCTCTCTCTTCCTTCTCTCTCCTCTTCCTCTCTCTTCCTCCTCACTTTTCCACCTCTCTCCTCATCCTCTTTTGTCTTCCTCTCTCTTCCTCCTCCCTCTTCCTCCTCTCTCTTCCTCCTCTCTCTTCCACTTCTCTTTTCCTCGTCTCTCTTCTTCCTCTCTCTTTCTCCTCTCTTTTGGTCCTCCTCTTCCTTCTCTCTCCTTTTTTCTCTATTCCTCCTCCCTCCTCTTCTTCTCTTTTCCTTCTCTCTCCTCCTCCTCTCTCTTCCTCTTCTCTCTTCCTCCTCTCTCTTCCTCCTCTCTCTTTCTCCACTGTCTTCCTCCTCTCTCCTCCTCCTCTCTTCTCTTCCTCCCCTCTTTCCTCCTCTCTCTTCCTCCTCTCTCCTCCTCCTCTATCTTCTGCCTCTCTCTTACTCCTCTCTCTTCCTCCACTCTTTTCCTCCTCTCTCCTCTTCCTCTCTCTTCCTCCTTTCTCCTACTCCTCTTTCCTCTTCCTCGCTCTACCTCCTGTCTCTTCCTCCTCTCTCTTCCACCTCTCTTTTCCTCCTCTCTACTTCCTCCTCATCTCTCTTTCTCCTCTCTCATTTTCCTCTCTCTTTCTCCTCTCTCATCCTCCTCTCTCCTCTTCTTCTCTTTTCCTCCACTCTCTTCCTCCTCTCTCTTCCTCTTCTCTCTTCCTCGTCTCTCTTCCTCCACTCTTTCGCTCCTCTATTTTCCTCCTCTCTCCTCCTCCTCTCTCCTTTTCCTCTCTCTTCCACCTGTCTCTTCCACCTCTCTATTCCTCCTCTCTCTTCCTCCTCTCTCCTCTTCCTATCTCTTCGTCATCTCTTTTCCTCCTCTCTCTTCCTCCCCTCTCCTCTTCCTCTCTCTTCCTCCTCTCTCCTCCTCCTCTTTCTTCTCCTCTCTCCTCTTCCCCTTTCTTCCTCCTCTCTCTTCCTCCTCTCTCCTCTTCCTCTCTCTTCCTCCATTATTTTACTCCTCTCTATTCCTATTCTCTCTTCCTCCTCTATCTTCCTCCTCTCTCTTCCTGCTCTCTCTTTCTCCTCTCTCTTCCTCCTCTTTTTCCTCCCCTCTCCACCTCCACTCTCCTCTTCTTCTCTCTTCCACCTCTCTTCCTCCTCTCTCTTCCTCTTCTCTCCTCTTCCTCTCTCTTCCTCCTCTCTCTTCCTCCTCTCTCCTCTTCCTCTCTCTTCCTCCTCTCTCTTTGTCCTCTCTCCTCTTCCTTTCTCTTCCTCCTCTCTTTTCCTCCTCTCTTTTCCTCCTCTATTTTCCTCCTCCCTCCTCCTCCTCTCTCCTCTTCCTCTCTCTTCCACCTCTCTCTTCCACCTCTCTCTTCCTCCCCTCTCTTCCTCCTCGCTCCTCTTCCTCTCTCTTCCTCATCTCTTTTCCTCCTCTCTCTTCCTCCTCTCTCCTCTTCCTCTCTCTTCCTCTTCTCTCTTCCTCCTCTCTCTTCCTCCTCTCTCCTCTCCCTCTCTCTTCCTCCTCTATCTTCCTCCTCTGTATTCCTCCTCTCTCTTCCTCCTCTCTCTTCCTCCTCCCTTTTCCTCCTCCTCTTCCTCCGCTCTCTTCCTCCTCTCTCTTCCTCCTTTATTTTCCTCCCCTCTCCTCTTCCTCTCTCTTCCACCTGTCTCTTCCACCTCTCTCTTCCTCCTCTCTCTTCCTCCTCTCTCCTCTTCCTCTCTCTTCCTCTTCTCTCCTCCTCCTCTTTCTTCCTCCTCTCTCCTCTTCCCCTCTCTTCCTCCTCTCTCTTCCTCCTCTCTCCTCTTCCTCTCTCTTCCTCCTCTCTATTCCTCCTCTCTCTTCCTCCTCTCTATTCCTCCTCTCTCTTCCTCCTCTCTCTTCCTTCTCTCTCTTCCTCCTCTCTTTTCTTCCTCTCTCCTCCTCGTCTTTCGTCTTCTTCTCTCTTCCTCCGCTCTCTTCCTTCTCTCTCTTCCTCCTCCCTTTTCCTGTCTCTTCTCCTCTCTCTTCTATCTCTCTCTTTCTACTCTCTATTCCTCCTCTCTATTCCTCCTCTCTCTTCCTCCTCTCTCTTCCTCCTCTCTCTTCCTCCTCTCTTTTCTTCCTCTCTCCTCCTCGTCTTTCGTCTTCCTCTCTCTTCCTCCGCTCTCTTCCTCCTCTCTCTTCCTCCTCCCTTTTCCTGTCTCTCCTCCTCTCTCTTCTATCTCTCTCTTTCTCCTCTCTATTCCTCCTCTATCTTCCTCCTCTCTCCTCTTCCTCTCTCTTGCACCTCTATCTTCCACCTCTCTCTTCTTCCACTCTCTTCCACCTCTCTCCTCTTCCTCTCTCTTCCTCCTCTCTATTCCTCCTCTCTCTTCCTCCTCTCTCTTCCTTCTCTCTCTTCCTCCTCTGTCTTCCTCCTCTCTCTTCCTCCTCTCTCTTCCTCCTCTTTTTCCTCCACTCTCCACCTCCACACTCCTCTTCTTCTCTCTTTCACCTCTCTTCCTCCTCTCTCTTCCTCCTCTCTCCTCTTCCTCCCTCTACCTCCTCTCTTTTCCTCCTCTCTCCTCCTCGTCTTTCGTCTTCCTCTCTCTTCCTTCGCTCTCTTCCTCGTCTCTCTTCCTCCTCCCTTTTCCTGTCTCTCCTCCTCTCTTTTCTATCTCTCTTTCTCCTCTCTATTCCTCCTCTATCTTCCTCCTCTCTCCTCTTCCTCTCTCTTGCACTTCTATCTTCCACCTCTCTCTTCCTCCACTCTCTTCCACCTCTCTCCTCTTCCTCTCTCTTCCTCCTCTATTTTCCTCCTCTCTCTTCCTCCTCTCTCCTCTTCCTCTCTCTTTCTCCTCTTTCGTCCCCATCTCTTTTCCTCCTCTCTTTTCCTCCTCTCTCCTCCTCCTCTCTCTTCCTCCTCTCTTTTTCTCTTTACTCTTCCTCCACTCTTTCCTCCTCTCTCCTTTTTCTCACTCTTCCTCCTCTCTCTTCCTCCTCTCTCTTCCTCCTCTCTCTTCCTCCTCTCTGTTCCTCCTCTCCTTTCCTCTTCTCTTTCCTCCTCTCTCTTCCTCCTCTCTCCTCTTCCTCTCTCTTCCACCTACCTCTTCTACCTCTCTCTTCCTCCTCTCTCTTCCTCCTCTCTCCTCTTCCTCTATCTTCCTCATCTCTTTTCCTTCTCTCTCTTCCTCCTCTCTCCTCTACCTCTCTCTTCGTCTTCTCTTTTCCTCCTCTCTCCTCCTCCTCTTTCGTCTTCCTATCTCTTCCTCCTCTCTCTTCCTACTCTCTCTTCCTCCTCTCTCTTCCTCCTCTCTTTTCCTCCTCTTCTTCCCCCTCTCTCATTTTCCTCTGTCTTCGTCTTCTCTCTTCCTCCTCTCTCCTCTTCCTCTCTCTTCCTCCTTTCTCTTCCTCCTCTTTCTTCCTTCACACTCCTCTTCCTCTCTCTTCCTCCTCTCTCTTCCTCCACTCTGTTCCTCCTCTCTCCTCCTCCTCTCTTCTCTTCCTCTCTCTTCCTCCTCATTCTTCCTCGTCTCTCTTCCTTCTCTCTCCTCTTCCTCTCTCTTCCTCCACTCTTTTCCTCCTCTCTCTTCCTCCTCTCTCCTCCTCCTCTATCTTCTGCCTCTCTCTTACTCCTCTCTTTTCTTCCTCTCTTTTCCTCCTCTCCTCTTCCTCTCTCTTCCTCCTCTCTACTACTCCTCTTTTCTCTTTTTCCTCTACCTCCTCTCTCTTCCTCCTCTCTCTTCCTCCTCTCTCTTCCTTCTCTCTCCTCTTCCTCTCTCTTCCTCCTCTATCTTCGTCCTCTCTCTTCCTCGCCTCTCTTCCTCCTCTCTTTTCTCCTCTTTTTCCTCCCCTCTCCACCTCCTCTCTCCACTATTTCTCTCTCTTCCACCTCTCTCTTCCTTCTCTCTCTTCCTCTCTTGTCCTATTCCTCTCTTCCTCCTCTCTTTTCCTCCTCTCTGCTCCTCGTTTTTCGTCTTCCTCTCTCTTCCTCCGCTCTCTTCCTCCTCTCTCTTCCTCCTCCCTTTTTCTATCTCTCCTCCTCTTCTCTCCTCTATCTCTCTCTTCCTCCTCTCTCTTCCTCCTCTATCTTCCTCCTCTCTCCTCTTCCTCTCTCTTGCACCTCTCTCTTCCTCCTCTCTCTTCTTCCTCTCTCCTCTTCCTCTTTCTCATCTCTTTTCCTCCTCTCTCTTCCTCCTCTCTCCTCTTCCTCTCTCTTCTTCCTGTCTTTTCCTCCTCTCTCCTCCTCCTCTTTCGTCTTCCCCTCTCTTCCTCCTCTCTCTTCCTACTCTCTCTTCCTACTCTCTCTTCCTCCTCTCTCTTTCTCCTCTCTCTTCCTCCTCTCTTTTCCTCCTCTTCTTCCTCCTCTCTTCTCTTCCTCTTCTCTTTCTTCCTCCTCTCTCTTTCTCCTCTTTCTTCCTCCAGTCTCCACCTCCTCTCTCCTCTATTTCTCTCTCTTCCACCTCTCTCTTCCTCCTCTCTCTTCCTCTTCTCTCCTCTTCCTCTCTTCCTCTTCCCTTTTCCTCCTCTCTGGTCCTTGTCTTTCGTCTTCCTCTCTCTTCCTCCGCTCTCTTCCTCCTCTCTCTTCCTCCTCCCTTTTCCTGTCTCTCCTCCTATCTCCTCTATCTCTCCCTTCCTCCTCTCTCTTCCTCCTCTATCTTCCTCCTCTCTCCTCTTCCTCTCTCTTGCACCTCTCTCTTCCTCCTCTCTCTTCCTCCTCTCTCTTCCTCCTCTCTCCTCTTCCTCTTCCTCATCTCTTTTCCTCCTCTCTCTTCCTCCTCTCTCCTCTTCCTCTATCTACCTCATCTCTTTTTCTCCTCTCTCTTCCTCCTCTCTCTTCCTCCTCTCTCTTCCTCCTCTCTCCTCTTCCTCTCTCTTCCACCTCCCTCTTCTACCTCTCTCTTCCTCCTCTCTCTTCCTCCTTTCTCTTTATCCTTTCTCCTCTTCCTCACACTTCCTCCTCTCTCTTCCTCCTCTCTCCTCCTCCCCTCTCCTCCTACTCTCTCCTCTTCCTCTCTCTTCCTCCTCTCTTTTCTTCCTCTCTCTTCCTCCTCTCTCTTCCTCCTCTCTCTTCCTCCTCTCTCTTCCTCCTCTCTCCTCTTCCTCTTCCTCATCTCTTTTCCTCCTCTCTCTTCCTCCTCTCTCCTCTTCCTCTATCTACCTCATCTCTTTTTCTCCTCTCTCTTCCTCCTGTCTATTCCTCCTCTCTCTTCCTCCTCTCTTTTCCTCCTCTCTCTTCCTCCTCTCTCTTCCTCCTTTCTCTTTCTCCTTTCTCCTCTTCCTCACTCTTCCTCCTCTCTCTTCCTCCTCTCTCCTCCTCCTCTCTCTCTTCCTCTCTCTTCCTCCTCTCTCTTCATCCTCTCTCTTCCTCCTCTCTCTTCCTCCTCTCTCCTCCTCCTCTCTTTCCACCTCTATCTTCCTCCTCTCTCCTCTTCCTCTCTCTTCCTCATCTCTCTTCCTCCTCTCTCTTCCTCTTCTCTTTTCCTCCTCTCTCCTTCTCTTCTCTCCTCTTCCTCACTCTTCCTCCTCTCTCTTCCTCCTCTCTTCTCTTTCTCACGGTTCCTCTTCTCTCTTCAACCTCTCTTTTCCTCCTCTCTCCTCTTGTTCTTTTTTCCTTTTCTCTCTTCCTCCTATATCCTCCTCCTCTCTCTTCCTACACTCTCTTCCTCTTCTCTTTTCCTCCTCTCTCTTTTTCCTCTCTCTCCCTCCTGTCTGTTCCTCCTCTCTTTTCCTCCTCACTCTTTCTCCTCTCTCTTACTCTTCTCTCTTCCTCTTCTCTAATCTTCCTCTCTCTTCCTCCTCTCTCTTCCTCCTCTCTTTTCCTCCTCTCTCTTCTTCCTCACTCCTCTTCCTCACTCTACCTCGTCTCTCTTCCTCCATTCCTTTCCTCCTTTCTCCTCTTTCAAACTCTTCCTCCTCTCTCTTCCTACTCTCTTCTCTTCTGCTCTCTTCCTCATCTCTTTTACTCCTCTCTCTTCCTCCTCTCTCCTCCTCCTCTCTCCTCTTCCTCTCTCTTCCTCCTCTCATTTCCTCCTCTCTCTTCCTCCTCTCTCCTCTTCCTTTCTCTTCCTCCTCTCTCTTCATCCTCTCTCTTCCTCCTCTCTCTTCCTCCTTTCTCTTTCTCCTTTCTCCTCTTCCTCCCTCTTCCTCATCTCTCTTCCTCCTCTCTCCTCCTCCTCTCTTTTCCAAGTCTATCTTCCTCCTCTCTAATCTTCCTCTCTCTTCCTCCTCTCTCTTCCTCCTCTCTCCTCTACATCTCTCTTCCTCCTCTCTTTTCCTCCTCTCTCCTCTTCCTCTCTCCTCTTCCTCTCTCTTCCTACTCTCTCTTCATCCTCTCTCTTCCTCCTCTCTTTTCCTCGTCTCTCCTCCTCTCTCCTCTTACTCACTCTTCCTCCTCTCTCTTCCTCCTCTCTTTTCCTTCTCTCTCTTCTTCCTCACTCCTCTTCCTCTCTCTTCCTCTTCTCTCTTCCTCCTCTCTCTTCCTCCTCTCTTTTCCTTCTCTCTCCTCCTCCTCTCTCCTCTTCCTCACTCTTCCTTGTCTCTCATTCTCCATTCCTTTCCTCCTTTCTCCTCTTTCAAACTCTTCCTCCTCTCTCTTTCTACTCTTTCCTCTTCTGCTCTCTTCCTCATCTCTTTACTCCTCTCTCTTCCTCTTCACTTTTCGTCCTCTCTCCTCTTCCTCTCTCCTCTTCCTCTCCCTTCCTCCTCTCTCTTCATCCTCTCTCTTCCTCCTCTCTTTTCGTCCTCTCTCCTCCTCCTCTCTCCTCTTCCTCTCTCTTCCTCCTGTCTCTAACTCCTTTTTCTTCCTCCTTTCTCATCTTCCTCTCTCTTCCTCCTGTCTCTTCCTCCTCTCTTTTCCACCTCTCTCTTCCTCCTCTCTCCTCTTCCACTCTCTTCCTCCTCTCTCTTCCTCCTCTCTTTTCCACCTCTCTCTTCCTCCTCTCTCTTCCTCCTCTCTTTTCCTCCTCTCTCTTCCTCCTCTCTCCTCTTCCTTTCTCTTCCTCCTGTCTCTTCATCGTCTCTCTTCCTCCTCTCTCTTCCTCATTTCTCTTTCTCCTTTCTCCTCTTCCTCACTCTTCCTCGTCTCTCTTCCTCCTCTCTCCTCCTCCTCTCTTTTCCAAGTCTAACTTCCTCCTCTCTCCTCTTCCTCTCTCTTCCTCCTCTCTCTTCCTTCTCTCTTTTCCTCCTCTCTCCTCCTCCTCTCTCCTCTTCCTCACTCTTCCTCCTCTCTCTTCCTCCTCTCTCTTCGTCCTCTCTCCTCTTTCTCACGGTTCCTCCTCTCTCTTCAACCTCTCTCTTCCTCCTCTCTCCTCTTCCTCTATCTTCCTCCTCTCTCTTCATCCTCTCTCTTCTTCCTCTCTCTTACTCCTTTCTCTTTCTCCTTTCTCCTCTTCCCCACTCTTCCTCCTCTCTCTTCCTCCTCTCTCCTCCTCCTCTCTCCTCTTCCTGTCTTCCTCGTATATCTTTATGTAATCTCTTCCTCCTCTCTTTTCCTCCTCTCTCCTCCTCCTCTCTCCTCTTACTCACTCTTCCTCCTCTCTATTTCTACTCTCTTTTCCACCTCTATCTTCCTCCCCTCTCCTCTTCCTCTCTCTTCCTCGTCTCTCTTCCTCCTCTCTCTTCCTCTTCTCTTTTCCTCCTCTCTCCTCCTCCTCTCTCCTCTTCCTCACTCTTTCTCCTCTCTCCTCTTTCTCACTGTTCCTTCTCTCTCTTCAACCTCTCTTTTTCTCCTCTCTCCTCTTCCTCTTTCTTCCTTCTCTCTCTTCTTCCTATCTCCTCCTCCTCTCTCTCCCTCCTCTCTCTTCCTCCTCCCTTTTCCTCCTCAATCTTTTTCCTCTCTCTTCTCTTCTCTCTTCCTCCTCTCTAATCTTCCTGTCTCTTCCTCCTCTCTTTTTCTCCTCTCTCTTCCTCCTCTCTCCTCTTCCTCTCTCTTCCTCCTCTCTCTTCATTCTCTCTCTTCCTCCTCTCTCTCCTCCTTTCTCTTTCTCCTTATTCCTCTTCCTCACTCTTCGTCCTCTCTCTTACTACTCTCTCCTCCTCCTCTCTCCTCCTCTCTCTTCCTCCTCTCTCTTCCTCTTCTCTCTTCATCCTTTCTCTTTCTCCTTTCTCCTCTTCCTCACTCTTCCTCCTCTCTCTTCCTCCTCTCTCGTCCTCCTCTCTTTTCCACCTCGATCTTCCTCCTCTCTCCTCTTCCTCTCTCTTCTTCCTCTCTGTTCCTCCTCTCTTTTCCACCTCTATCTTCCTCCTCTCTCCTCTTCCTCTCTCTTCCTCGTCTCTCTTTCTCCTCTCTCTTCCTCTTCTCTTTTCCTCCTCTCTGCTCCTCCTCTCTCCTCTTCCTCACTCTTCCTCCTCTCTCTTCATCCTCTCTCCTCTTTCTCACTGTTCCTTCTGTTTCTTCAACCTCTCTTTTCCTCCTCTCTCCTCTTCCTCTTTCTTCCTTCTCTCTCTTCCTCCTATATCCTCCTTCTCTCTTTTCCTACACACTCTTCCTCCTCACTTTTCCTCCTCTCTCTTTCTCCTCTCTCTTCCTCTTCTCTCTTCCTCCTCTCTAATCTTCCTCTCTCTTCCTCCTCTCTCTTCCTCCTCTCTCTTCCTCCTCTCTCTTCCTCCTCTCTCTTCCTCCTCTCTCTATCTCCTCTCTCCTCTACCTCTCTCTTCCTCCTCTCTTTTCCTCCTCTCTCCTCTTCCTCTCTACTCTTCCTCTCTCTTCCTTCTGTCTGATCATCCTCTCTCTACCTCCTCTCTTTTCCTCCTCTCTCTTCATTCTCTCTCCTCTTCCTCTCTCTTCCTCCTTTCTCTCTCATCCTCTCTCTTCCTCCTCTCTCTTCCTCCTTTCCCTTTCTCCATTCTTATCTTCCTCACTCTTCCTCCTCTCTCTTCCTCTTGTCTCTTCCTCCTCTCTCCTCTTTCTCACTGTTCCTCCTCTCTCTTCAACCTCTCTTTTCCTCCTCTCTCCTCTTCCTCTTTCTTCCTTCTCTCTCTTCCTCCTATCTCCTCCTCCTCTCTCTTCCTACACTCTCTTCCTCCTCTCTTTTCCTCCTCTCTCCTTTTCCACTCTCTCTCTCCTATCTCTTCCTCCTCTCTTTTCCTCCTCTCTCTTTTTCCTCTCTGTTCCTCTTCTCTCTTCCTCCTCTCTAATCTTCCTCTCTCTTCCTCCTATCTCTTCCTCCTCTCTCTTCCTCCTCTCTCCTCTTCCTCTCTCTTCCTCCTCTTTTCCTCCTCTCTCCTACTCCTCTCTCCTCTTCCTCTCTCTTCCTCCTCTCTCATCTTCCTCTCTCTTCCTCCTCTCTCTTCCTCCTCTCTCTTTCTACTCTCTCTTCCTTCTCTCTCTTCCTCCTCTCTCTTCCTCCTCTCTTTTCCTCCTCTCTCTTCATCCTCTCTCTTCCTCCTCTCTCTTCCTCCTTTCTCTTTCTCCTTTCTCCTCTTCCTCACACTTCCTCCTTTCTCTTCCTCCTCTCTCCTCCTCCTCTCAACTCCTCCTCTCTCCTCTTCCTTTCTCTTCCTCCTCTCTTTTCCTCCTCTCTCTTCCTCCTCTCTCCTCTTCCTCTCTCTTCCTCCTCTCTCTTCATTCTCTCTCTTCTGCCTCTCTCTTCCTCCTTTCTCTTTCTCCTTTCTCCTCTTCCTCACTCTTCCTCCTCTCTCTTCCTCCTCTCTCCTCCTCCTCTCTCTTCCTCCTCTCTCTTCGTCCTTTCTCTAACTCCTCTTTCTTCCTCCTTTCTCATCTTGCTCTCTCTTCCTCCTCTCTTTTCCTCCTCTCTCATCCTCCTCTCCTTTCCTCCTCTCTCTTTCTCCTCTCTCTCTTCCTCCTTTCTCTTTCTCCTTTCTCCTCTTCCTCACTCTTCCTCCTCTCTCTTTCTCCTTTCTCCTCTTCCTCACTCTTCCTCCTCTCTCTTCCTCCTCTCTCCTCTTCCTCTCTCCTCTTACTCTCTCTTCCTCTTTTCTCTTTCTCCTTTCTCCTCTTCCTCACTCTTACTCCTCTCTCTTCCTCCTCTTACTCCTCCTCTCTCCTCTTCCTCTCTCTTCCTTCTCTCTCTTCCTCCTCTCTCTTCCTCCTCTCTCTTCATTCTCTCTCTTCCTCCTCTCTCTCTTCCTCCTTTCTCTTTCTCCTTTCTCCTCTTCTTCACTCTTCCTCCTCTCTCTTCCTACACACTCCTCCTCCTCTCTCCTCTTCCTCTCTCTTCCTCCTCTCTCTTCCTCCTCTCTTTTCCTCCTCTCTCTTCCTACTCTCTCCTCTTCCTCTCTCTTCCTCCTCTCTCTTCCTCATTTCTCTTTCTCCTTTCTCCTCTTCCCCACTCTTCCTCCTCTGTCTTCCTCCTCTCTCCTTCTCCTCTCTTTTCCACCTCTATCTTCCTCCTCTCTCCTCTTCCACTCTCTTCCTCCTCTCTCTTCCTCCTCTCTTTTCCACTTCTCTCTTCCTCCTCTCTCTTCCTCCTCTCTTTTCCTCCTCTCTCTTCCTCCTCTCTCCTCTTACTTTCTCTTCCTCCTCTCTCTTCATCCTCTCTCTTCCTCCTCTCTCTTCCTCCTTTCTTTTTCTCCTTTCTCCTCTTCCTCACTCTTCCTCATCTCTCCTCTTCCTCTCTCCTCTTACTCACTCTTCCTCCTCTCTCTTCCTCCTCTCTTTTCCTCCTCTCTCTTCCTCCTCACTCCTCTTCCTCTCTCTTCCTCTTCTCTCTTCCTCCTCTCTCTTCCTCCTCTCTTTTCCTTCTCTCTCCTCCTCCTCTCTCCTCTTCCTCACTCTTCCTCGTCTCTGTTCCTCCATTCCTTTCCTCCTTTCTCCCCTTTCAAACTCTTCCTCTCTCTTCCTCCTCTCTCCTCTACATCTCTCTTCCTCCTCTCTTTTCCTCCTCTCTCCTCTTCCTCTCTCCTCTTCCTCTCTCTTCCTACTCTCTCTTCATCCTCTCTCTTCCTCCTCTCTTTTCCTCGTCTCTCCTCCTCCTCTCTCCTCTTACTCACTCTTCCTCCTCTCTCTTCCTCCTCTCTTTTCCTCCTCTCTCTTCTTCCTCACTCCTCTTCCTCTCTCTTCCTCTTCTCTCTTCCTCCTCTCTCTTCCTCCTCTCTTTTCCTTCTCTCTCCTCCTCCTCTCTCCTCTTCCTCACTCTCCTTGTCTCTCTTCCTCCATTCCTTTCCTCCTTTCTCCTCTTTCAAACTCTTCCTCCTCTCTCTTTCTACTCTCTCCTCTTCTGCTCTCTTCCTCATCTCTTTTACTCCTCTCTCTTCCTCTTCACTTTTCCTCCTCTCTCCTCTTCCGCTCTCCTCTTCCTCTCCCTTCCTCCTCCCTCTTCATCCTCTCTCTTCCTCCTCTCTTTTCGTCCTCTCTCCTCCTCCTCTCTCCTCTTCCTGCCTCTTCCTCCTCTCTCTTCCTCCTCTCTCTTCCTCCTCTCTCTGCCTCGTGTCTCCTCTTCCTCTCTCTTCCTCCTCTCTTTTCCTCCTCTCTCCTCCTCTCTCCTCTTCTTCTCTCTTCGTCCTCTCTCTAACTCCTTTTTCTTCCTCCTTTCTCTTCCTCCTCTCTTTTCCTCCTCTCTTTTCCACCTCTCTCTTCCTCCTCTCTCCTCTTCCACTCTCTTCCTCCTCTCTCTTCCTCCTCTCTTTTCCACCTCTCTCTTCCTCCTCTCTCTTCCTCCTCTCTTTTCCTCCTCTCTTTTCCTCCTCTCTCTTCCTCCTCTCTTTTCCTCCTCTCTCTTCCTCCTCTCTCCTCTTCCTTTCTCTACCTCCTCTCTCTTCATCCTCTCTCTTCCTCCTCTCTCTTCCTCATTTCTCTTTCTCCTTTCTCCTCTTCCTCACTCTTCCTCGTCTCTCTTCCTCCTCTCTCCTTCTCCTCTCTTTTCCAAGTCTATCTTCCTCCTCTCTCCTCTTCCTCTCTCTTCCTCCTCTCTCTTCCTTCTCTCTTTTCCTCCTCTCTCCTCCTCCTCTCTCCTCTTCCTCACTCTTCCTCCTCTCTCTTCCTCCTCTCTCCTCTTTCTCACTGTTCCTTCTGTCTCTTCAACCTCTCTTTTCCTCCTCTCTCCTCTTCCTCTTTCTTCCTTCTCTCTCTTCCTCCTATATCCTCCTTCTCTCTTTTCCTACACAGTCTTCCTCCTCTCTTTTCCTCCTCTCTCTTTCTCCTCTCTCTTCCTCTTCTCTCTTCCTCCTCTCTAATCTTCCTCTCTCTTCCTCCTCTCTCTTCCTCCTCTCTCTTCCTCCTCTCTCTTCCTCCTCTCTCTTTCTCCTCTCTCCTCTACCTCTCTCTTCCTCCTCTCTTTTCCTCCTCTCTCCTCTTCCTCTCTACTCTTCCTCTCTCTTCCTTCTGTCTCTTCATCCTCTCTCTACCTCCTAGCTTTTCCCTCCTCTCTCTCATTCTCTCTCCTCTTCCTCTCTCTTCCTCCTCTCTCTTCATCCTCTCTCTTCCTCCTCTCTCTTCCTCCTTTCCCTTTCTCCATTCTTATCTTCCTCACTCTTCCTCCTCTCTCTTCCTCTTTTCTCTTCCTCCTCTCTCCTCTTTCTCACTGTTCCTCCTCTCTCTTCAACCTCTCTTTTCCTCCTCTCTCCTCTTCCTCTTTCTTCCTTCTCTCTCTTCCTCCTATCTCCTCCTCCTCTCTCTTCCTACACTCTCTTCCTCCTCTCTTTTCCTCCTCTCTCCTTTTCCACTCTCTCTCTCCTATCTCTTCCTCCTCTCTTTCCTCCTCTCTCTTTTCCTCTCTGTTCCTCTTCTCTCTTCCTCCTCTCTAATCTTCCTCTCTCTTCCTCCTATTTCTTCCTCCTCTCTCCTACTCCTCTCTCCTCTTCCTCTCTCTTCCTCCTCTCTCATCTTCCTCTCTCTTCCTCCTCTCTCTTCCTCCTCTCTCTTTCTACTCTCTCTTCCTTCTCTCTCTTCCTCCTCTCTCTTCCTCCTCTCTTCTCCTCCTCTCTCTTCATCCTCTCTCTTCCTCCTCTCTCTTCCTCCTTTCTCTTTCTCCTTTCTCCTCTTCCACACACTTCCTCCTTTCTCTTCCTCCTCTCTCCTCCTCCTCTCTACTCCTCCTCTCTCCTCTTCCTTTCTCTTCCTCCTCTCTTTTCCTCCTCTCTCTTCCTCCTCTCTCCTCTTCCTCTCTCTTCCTCCTCTCTCTTCATTCTCTCTCTTCTGCCTCTCTCTTCCTCCTTTCTCTTTCTCCTTTCTCCTCTTCCTCACTCTTCCTCCTCTCTCTTCCTCCTCTCCTCTTCCTCTCTCTTCGTCCTCTCTCTAACTCCTCTTTCTTCCTCCTTTCTCATCTTGTTCTCTCTTCCTCCTCTCTCTTCCTCCTCTCTTTTCCTCCTCTCTCATCCTCCTCTCCTTTCCTCCTCTCTCTTTCTCCTCTCTCTTCCTCCTTTCTCTTTCTCCTTTCTCCTGTTCCTCACTCTTCCTCCTCTCTCTTTCTCCTTTCTCCTCTTCCTCACTCTTCCTCCTCTCTCTTCCTCCTCTCTCCTCTTCCTCTCTCCTCTTACTCTCTTCCTCTTTTCTCTTCTCCTTTCTCCTCTTCCTCACTCTTACTCCTCTCTCTTCCTCCTCTCTACTCCTCCTCTCTCCTCTTCCTCTCTCTTCCTTCACTATCTTCCTCCTCTCTTTTCATCCTCTCGTTTCCTCCTCTCTCCTCTTCCTCTCTCTTCCTCCTCTCTCTTCATTCTCCCTCTTCCTCCTCTCTCTTCCTCCTTTCTCTTTCTCCTTTGTCCTCTTCTTCACTCTTCCTCCTCTCTCTTCCTACACACTCCTCCTCCTCTCTCTCCTCTTCCTCTCTCTTCCTCCTCTCTCTTCCTCCTCTCTTTTACTCCTCTCTCTTCCTCCTCTCTCCTCTTCCTCTCTCTTCCTCTTCTCTCTTCATCCTCTCTCTTCCTCCTCTCTCTTCCCATTTCTCTTTCTCCTTTATCCTCTTCCCCACTCTTCCTCCTCTGTCTTCCTCCTCTCTCCTCCTCCTCTCTTTTCCACCTCTATCTTCCTCCTCTCTCCTCTTCCACTCTCTTCCTTCTCTCTCTTCCTCCTCTCTTTTCCACTTCTCTCTTCCTCCTCTCTCTTCCTCCTCTCTTTTCCTCCTCTCTCTTCCTCCTCTCTCCTCTTACTTTCTCTTCCTCCTCTCTCTTCATCCTCTCTCTTCCTCCTCTCTCTTCCTCCTTTCTTTTTCTCCTTTCTCCTCTTCCTCACTCTTCCTCGTCTCTCTTCCTCCTCTCTCCTCCTCCTCTCTTTTCCACCTCTATCTTCCTCCTCTCTCCTCTTCCTCTCTCTTCCTCCTCTCTTTTCCTCCTCTCTTTTCCACCTCTATCTTCCTCCTCTCTCCTCTTCCTCTCTCTTCCTCGTCTCTCTTTCTCCTCTCTCTTCCTCTTCTCTTTTCCTCCTCTCTCCTCCTCCTCTCTCCTCTTCCTCTATCTTCCTCCTCTCTCTTCCTCCTCTCTCTTCGTCCTCTCTCTTCTTTCTCACGGATCCTCCTCTCTCTTCAACCTCTCTTTTCCTCCTCTCTCCTCTTCCTCTTTCTTCCTTCTCTGTCTTCCTCCTATATCCTCCACCTCTCTCTTCCTACACTTTCTTCCTCCTCTCTTTTCCTCCACTCTCCTTTTCCTCTCTCTCTCTCCTGTCTCTTCCTCCTCTCTTTTCCTCCTCTCTCTTTCTCCTCTCTCTTCCTCTTCTCTCTTCCTCCTCTCTAATCTTCCTCTCTCTCCCTCCTCTCTCTTCTCCTCTCTCTTCCTCCTCTCTCCTCTACCTCTCTCTTCCTCCTCTCTTTTTCTCCTCTCTCCTCTTCCTTTCTCCTCTTCCTCTCTCTTCCTACTCTCTCTTCATCCTCTCTCTTCCTGCTCTCTCTTCCTCCTTTCTTTTTCTCCTTTCTCCTCTTCCTCACTCTTCCTCCTCTCTCTTCCTCCTCTCTCTTCCTCCTCTCTTTTCCTCCTCTCTCTTTTTGCTCTCTCCTCCTCTTCTATCTTCCTCCTCTCTCCTCTTCTTCTCTCTTCTTCCTCTCTCTTCCTCCTCTCATTTGCTCCTCTATTTTCCTCCTCTCTCCTCCTCCTCTCTCCTCTTCCTCTCTCTTCCTCCTCTCTCCTACTCCTGTTTCCTCTTCCTCGCTGTACCTCCTCTCTCTTCCTCCTCTCTGTTCCTCCTCTTTCTTCCTGCTCTCTCTTCCTCCTTTCTCTTTCTCCATTCTCATCTTCCTCACTCTTCCTCCTCTCTCTTCGTCCTTTCTCTTCCTCCTCTCTCCTCTTTCTCACGGTTCCTCCTCTCTCTTCAACCTCTCTTTTCCTCCTCTCTCCTATTCCTCTTTCTTCCTTCTCACTTTTCCTCCTATATCCTTCTTCTCTCTCTTCCTACACACTCTTCCTCCTCTCTTTTCCTTCTCTCTCTTTCTCCTCTTGCTTCCTCTTCGCTCTTCCTCCTTTCTAATCTTCCTCTCTCTTCCTCCTCTCTCTTCCTCCTCTCTCTTCCTCCTCTCTCTTCCTCCTCTCTCTTCCTTTTCTCTCCTCTACCTCTCTCTTCCTCTGCTCTTTTCCTCCTCTCTCCTCTTCCTCTCTCCTCTTCCTCTCTCTTCCTCCTCTCTCCGCCTTCTCTGTCCTCTTCCACTCTTTTCCTCCTCTCTCTTCCTCCTCTCTTTTCCTCCTCTCTCTTCCTCCTCTCTCCTCTTCCTCTCTCTTCCTCTTCTCTCTTCATCCTCACTCTTCCTCCTCTCTCTTCCTCCTTTCCCTTTCTCCATTCTCATCTTCCTCACTCTTCCTCCTCTCTCTTCGTCCTCTCTCTTCCTCCTCTCTCCTCTTTCTCACTGTTCCTCCTCTCTCTCAACCTCTCTTTTCCTCCTCTCTCCTCTTCCTCTTTCTTCCTTCTCTCTCTTCCTCCTATCTCCTCCTCCTCTCTCTTCCTACACTCTCTTCCTCCTCTCTTTTCCTCCTCTCTCCTTTTCCACTCTCTCTCTCTATCTCTTCCTCCTCTCTTTTCCTCCTCTCTCTTTTCTTCTCTGTTCCTCTTCTCTCTTCCTCCTCTCTAATCTTCCTCTCTCTTCCTCCTATCTCTTCCTCCTCTCTTTTCCTCCTCTCACCTCTTCCTCTCTCTTCCTCCTCTTTTCCTCCTCTCTCCTACTCCTCTCTCCTCTTCCTCTCTCTTCCTCCTTTCTAATTTTCCTCTCTCTTCCTCCTCTCTCTTCCTCCTCTCTCTTTCTACTCTCTCTTCCTTCTCTCTCTTCCTCCTCTCTCTTCCTCCTCTCTTTTCCTCCTCTCTCTTCATCCTCTCTCTTCCTCCTCTCTCTTCCTCCTTTCTCTTTCTCCTTTCTCCTCTTCCTCACACTTCCTCCTTTCTCTTTCTCCTCTCTCCTCCTCCTCTCTACTCCTCCTCTCTCCTCTTCCTTTCTCTTCCTCCTCTCTTTTCCTCCTCTCTCTTCCTCCTCTCTCCTCTTCCTCTCTCTTCCTCCTCTCTCTTCATTCTCTCTCTTCTGCCTCTCTCTTCCTCCTTTCTCTTTCTCCTTTCTCCTCTTCCTCACTCTTCCTCCTCTCTCTTCCTCCTCTCTCCTCCTCCTCTCTCCTCTTCCTCTCTCTTCGTCCTCTCTCTAACTCCTCTTTCTTCCTCCTTTCTCATCTTGCTCTCTCTTCCTCCTCTGTCTTCCTCCTCTCTCTTCCTAATGTCTCTTCCTCATTTCTCTTCCTCCTCTCTCTTCCTCCTCTCTTTTCCTCCTCTCTCATCCTCCTCTCCTTTCCTCCTCTCTCTTTCTCCTCTCTCTTCCTCCTTTCTCTTTCTCCTTTCTCCTCTTCCCCACAGTTCCTCCTCTGTCTTCCTCCTCTCTCCTCCTCCTCTCTTTTCCACCTCTATCTTCCTCCTCTCTCCTCTTCCACTCTCTTCCTCCTCTCTCTTCCTCCCCTCTTTTCCACTTCTCTCTTCCTCCTCTCTCTTCCTCCTCTCTTTTCCTCCTCTCTCTTCCTCCTCTCTCCTCTTACATTCTCTTCCTCCTCTCTCTTCATCCTCTCTCTTCCTCCTCTCTCTTCCTCCTTTCTTTTTCTCCTTTCTCCTCTTCCTCACTCTTCCTCGTCTCTTTTCCTCCTCTCTCCTCCTCCTCTCTTTTCCACCTCTATCTTCCTCCTCTCTCCTCTTCCTCTCTCTTCCTCGTCTCTCTTTCTCCTCTCTCTTCCTCTTCTCTTTTCCTCCTCTCTCCTCCTCCTCTCTCCTCTTCCTCACTCTTCCTCCTCTCTCTTCCTCCTCTCTCTTCGTCCTCTCTCTTCTTTCTCACGGATCCTCCTCTCTCTTCAACCTCTCTTTTCCTCCTCTCTCCTCTTCCTCTTTCTTCCTCCTCTCTCTTCCTCCTCTCTCCTCTACCTCTCTCTTCCTCCTCTCTTTTTCTCCTTTCTCCTCTTCCTCTCTCCTCTTCCTCTCTCTTCCTACTCTCTCTTCATCCTCTCTCTTCCTGCTCTCTCTTCCTCCTTTCTTTTTCTCCTTTCTCCTCTTCCTCACTCTTCCTCCTCTCTCTCCCTCCTCTCTCTTCCTCCTCTCTTTTCCTCTTCTCTCTTTTTGCTCTCTCTTCCTCTTCTATCTTCCTCCTCTCTCCTCTTCTTCTCTCTTCCTCCTCTCTCTTCCTCCTCTGTCCTCTTCCTCTCTCTTATTCCTCTCTCTTCCTCTTCTCTCTTCCTCCTCTCTCTTCCTCCTCTCATTTGCTCCTCTATTTTCCTCCTCTCTCCTCCTCCTCTCTCCTCTTCCTCTCTCTTCCTCCTCTCTCCTACTCCTCTTTCCTCTTCCTCGCTGTACCCCCTCTCTCTTCCTCCTCTCTGTTCCTCCTCTTTCTTCCTCCTCTCTCTTCCTCCTTTCCCTTTCTCCATTCTCATCTTCCTCACTCTTCCTCCTCTCTCTTCGTCCTTTCTCTTCCTCCTCTCTCCTCTTTCTCACGGTTCCTCCTCTCTCTTCAACCTCTCTTTTCCTCCTCTCTCCTATTCCTCTTTCTTCCTTCTCACTTTTCCTCCTATATCCTCCTTCTCTCTTTTCCTACACACTCTTCCTCCTCTCTTTTCCTTCTCTCTCTTTCTCCTCTTGCTTCCTCTTCGCTCTTCCTCCTTTCTAATCTTCCTCTCTCTTCCTCCTCTCTCTTCCTCCTCTCTCTTCCTCCTCTCTCTTCCTCCTCTCTCTTCCTTTTCTCTCCTCTACCTCTCTCTTCCTCTGCTCTTTCCTCCTCTCTCCTCTTCCTCTCTCCTCTTCCTCACTCTTCCTCCTCTCTCCGCCTTCTCTGTCCTCTTCCACTCTTTTCCTCCTCTCTCTACCTCCTCTCTTTTCCTCCTCTCTCTTCCTCATCTCTCCTCTTCCTCTCTCTTCCTCTTCTCTCTTCATCCTCTCTCTTCCTCCTCTCTCTTCCTCCTTTCCCTTTCTCCATTCTCATCTTCCTCACTCTTCCTCCTCTCTCTTCATCCTCTCTCTTTCTCCTCTCTCTTCCTCCTTTCTTTTTCTCCTTCTCCTTTCCTCACTCTTCCTCCTCTCTCTCCCTCCTCTCTCTTCCTCCTCAATCTTTTTCCTCTCTCTTCCTCTTCTCTCTTCCTCCTCTCTAATCTTCCTCTCTCTTCCTCCTCTCTCTTCCTCCTCTCTTTCTCCTCTCTCTCCTCCTCTCTCCTCTTCCTCTCCTCTCTCTTCCTCCTCTCTTTTCATTCTCTCTCTTCCTCCTCTCTCTTCCTGCTTTCTCTTTCTCCTTTTTCCTCTTCCTCACTCTTCCTCCTCTCTCTTACTACTCTCTCTTCCTCCTCTCTCCTCTTCCTCTCTCTTCCTCCTCTCTCTTCCTCCTCTCTTTTCCTCCTCTCTCTTCCTCCTCTCTCCTCTTCCTCTCTCTTCCTCCTCTCTTTTCCTCCTCTCTCCTCCTCCTCTCTTCTCTTACTCACTCTTCCTCCTCTCTCTTCCTCCTCTCTCTTCCTCCTCTATCTTCCTCCTCTCTACTCTCCTCTTTCTTCCTCGTCTCTCTTCCTCCTCTCTGATCCTCCTCTCTCTTCCTACCCTCTCTTCCTCCTCTCTCTTCCTCCTCTCTCCTCTTCCTCTCTCTTCCTACTCTCTCTTCCTACACTCCCTTCCTCCTCTCTCTTCCTCCACTCTCTTCCTCCTCCCTTTTCCTCCTCTCTCCTTCTCCTCTCTCCTCTTCCTCTAACTTCCTCCTCTCTCTTCCTCCTCTCTCTTCCTCTCTCTTTTCCTCCTCTCTCCTCCTCCTCTCTCTTCCTCCTCTCTCTAAATCCTCTCTTTTCCTCCTCTCTCCTCCTCCTCTCTCTTCTTTCTCACTCTTCCTCCTCTATCTTCCTCCTTTTTCTTCCTCTTCTCCTCTTCCTCCCTCTTCCTCCTCTCTCTTCCTCCTCTCTCCTCTTCCTCTCTCTTCCTCCTCTCTTTTCCTCCTCTCTCTTCCTCCTCTCTTTACCTCCTCTCTCCTTTTCCTCTCTCTTCCTCCTCTCTCTTCCTCCAGTCTTTTACTCCACTCTACTCCTCCTCTCTTCACTTTCTCTCTCTTCCTTCTCTCTTTGCTTCCTCTCTCTTCCGCCTCACTCTTTATACTCTCTCTTCCTCCTCTCTTTTTCTCCTCTCTAATCCTCCTCTCTTTTCCTCCTCTTTCTTCCTCCTCTATCTTCCTCCTCTCTCCTCTCCTCTTTCTTCCTCGTCTCTCTTTCTCCTCTCTGCTCCTCCTGTCTCTTCCTCCTCTCTCTTCCTCCTCTCTCTTCCTCCTCTCTCTTCCTCCTCACTCCTCTTCCTCCCTCTTCCTCCTCTCTCTTCCTCCTCTATCCTCCTCCTCACTTTTCCACCTCTATCTTCCTCCTCTCTCCTCTTCCACTCTCTACCTCCTCTCTCTTCCTCCTCTCTTTTCCACCTCTATCTTCCTCCTCTCTCATCTTCCTCTCTCTTCCTCCTCTCTCTTACTCCTCTCTCTTCCTACTGTCTCTTTCTCCTTTCTCTTCTTCCTCTTTCTTCCTCCTCTCTTTTACTCCTTTCTCTTTCTCCTTTCTCCTCTTCCTCACTCTTCCTCCTCTCTCTTGCTACTCTCTCCTCCTCCTCTCTCCTCTTCCTCTCTCTTCCTCCTCTCTCTTCCTTCTCTCTTTTCCTCCTCTCTCTTCCTCCTCTCTCCTCTTCCTCTCTCCTCCTCCTCTCTCTTCATCCTCTCTCTTCCTCCTCTCTCTTCCTCCTTTCTTTTCTCCCTTCTCCTCTTCCTCACTCTCCCTCCTCTCTCTTCCTCCTCTCTCCTCCTCCTCTCTCCTCTTCCTCTCTCTTCCTCCTCTCTCTTCCTCCTCTCTTTTCCTCCTCTCTCTTCCTCCTCTCTCCTCTTCCTCTCTCTTCCTCCTCTCTCTTCATCCTCTCTCTTCCTCCTCTCTCTTCCTCCTTTCTCTTTCTCCCTTCTTCTCTTCCTCATTCTTCCTCTTCTCTCTTCCTCCTCTCTCCTCCTCCTCTCTCCTTTTCCTCTCTCTTCTTCCTCTCTCTTCCTCCTCTCTTTTCCTCCTCTCTCTTCCTCCTCTCTCCTCTTCCTCTCTCTTCCTCCTCTCTCTTCATCCTCTCTCTTCCTCCTCTCTTTTACTCCTCTCTCCTTTTCCACTCTCTCCCTACTCTCTCTTCCTCCTCTCTTTTCCTCCTCTCTCTTCCTCTTCTCTCTTCCTCCTCTCTACTCTTCCTCTCTCTTCCTCCTCTTTTCCTCCTCTCTCCTACTCCTCTCTCCTCTTCCTCTCTCTTCCTCCTCTCTCTACCTCCTCTCTCTTCCTCCTCTCTCATCTTCCTCTCTCATCCTCCTGTCTGTTCCTCCATTCTCTTTCTACTCTCTCTTCCTTCTCTCTCTTCCTCCTCTCTCGCCCTCCTCTTTTTCCTCCTCTCTCTCTCATCCTCTCTCTTCCTCCTCTCTCTTCCTCCTTTCTCTTTCTCCTTTCTCCTCTTCCTAACATTTCCTGCTCTCTTTTCCTCCTCTCTCTTCCTCCTCTCTCCTCTTCCTCTATCTTCCTCGTCTATCTTTATGTTATCTCTTCATCCTCTCTTTTCCTCCTCTCTGCTCCTCCTCTCTTCTCTTACTCACTCTTCCTCCTCTCTCTTCCTACTCTCTTTTCCACCTCTATCTTCCTCCTCTCTCCTCTTCCTCTCTCTTCCTCGTCTCTCTTCCTTCCTCTCTCTTCCTCTTCTCTTTTCCTCCTCTCTCCTCCTCCTCTCTCCTCTTCCTCAGTCTTCCTCCTCTCTCCTCCTCCTCTCTCCTCTTCCTCACTCTTCCTCCTCTCTCTTCCTCCTCTCTTCCTCCTCTCTTTTCCTCCTCTCTCCTCCTCCTCTCCTTCCTACTCTCTCTTCCACCTCTCTCTTCCTCCTTTCTCTTTCTCCTTTCTCCTCTTCCTCACTCTTCTTCCACTCTCTTTCTCCTTTCTCCTCTTCCTCACTCTTCCTCCTCTCTCTTCCTCCTCTCTCCTCTTCCTCTCTCCTCTTACTCTCTCTTCTTCCTTTCTTTTTCTCCTTTCTCCTCTTCCTCACTCTTCCTCCTCTCTCTCCCTCCTCTCTCTTCCTCCTCTCTTTTCCTCCTCTCTCTTTTTGCTCTCTCTTCCTCTTCTATCTTCCTCCTCTCTAATCTTCCTTTTTCTTCCTCCTCTCTCTTCCTCCTCTCTCTTCCTCCTCTCTCCTCCACCTCTCTCTTCCTCCTCTCTTTTCCTCTTCTCTCCTCTTTCTCTCTCCTCTTCCTCTCTCTTCCTACTCTCTCTTCATCCTATCTCTTCGTCCTCTCTTTTCCTCATCTTTCCTCCTTCTCTCTCCTCTTACTCACTCTTCCTCCTCTCTCTTCCTCCTCTCTTTTCCTTCTCTCTCCTCCTCCTCTCTCCTCTTCCTCACTCTTCCTCGTCTCTCTTCCTCCTTTCCGTTCCTCCTTTCTCCTCTTTTTTACTCTTCCTCCTCTCTCTTCCTACTCTCTCCTCTTCTGCACTCTTCCTCATCTCTTTTCCTCCTCTCTCTTCCTCCTCACTTTTCCTCCTTTCTCCTCTTCCTATCTCCTCTTCCTCTCCCTTCCTCCTCTCTCTTCATCCTTTCTCTTCCTCCTCTCTTTTTCTCCTCTCTCCTCCTCCTCTCTCCTCTTTCTCCCTCTTGCTCCTCTCTCTTCCTCCTCTCTCTTCCTCGTGTCTCCTCTTCCTCTCTCTTCCTCCTCTCTTTTCCTCCTCTCTCCTTCTCCTCTCTCCTCTTCCTCTCTCTTCATCCTCTCTCTAACTCCTCTTTCTTCCTCCTTTCTCATCTTCCTCTCTCTTCCTCCTCTCTGTTACTCCTCTCTCTTCCTACAGTCTCTTCCTCCTTTCTCTTCCTCCTCTCTCTTCCTCCTCTCTTTTCCTCCTCTCTCCTCCTCCTTTCCTTTCCTCCTCTCACTTCCTCCTCTGTCTTCCTCCTTTCTCTTTCTCCTTTCTCCTCTTCCTCACTCTTCCTGCTCTCTCTTCCTCCTCTCTCCTCCTCCTCTCTCCTCTTCCTCTCTCTTCCTCCTCTCTCTTCCTCCTCTCTCTTCCTCCTTCCTATTTCTCCTTTCTCCTCTTCCTCACTCCTCCTCCTCTCTCTGTCTCCTTTCTCCTCTTCCTCACTCTTCCTCCTCTCTCTTCCTCCTCTCTCCTCCTCCTCTCTCCTCTTCCTCTCTCTTCCTCCTCTCTCTTCGTCCTCTTTTCCTTCTCTCTCTTCATCCTCTCTCTTCCTCCTCTCTCTTCCTCCTTTCTCTTTCTACTTTCTACTCTTCCTCACTCTCCCTCCTCTCTCTTCCTCCTCTCTCCTCTTCCTCTCTCCTCTTCCTCTCTCTTCCTCCTCTCTCTTCCTCCTCTCTTTTCCTCCTCTCTCTTCCTCCTCTTTCCTCCTCCTCTCTCTTCCTCCTCTCTCTTCATCCTCTCTCTTCCTCCTCTCTCTTCCTCCTTTCTCTTTCTTCTTTTCCCTCTTCCTCATTCTTCCTTCTCTCTCTTCCTCCTATCTCCTCCTCCTCTCTCTCCCTCCTCTCTCTCCCTCCTCTCTCTTCCTCCTCTCTTTTCCTCCTCACTCTTTTTCCTCTCTCTTCCTCATGTCTCTTTCTCCTCTCTAATCTTCCTCTCATCCTCCTCTCTCTTCCTCCTTTCTCTTCCTACTGTCTCTTCCTCCTTTCTCTTCCTCCTCTCTCTTCCTCCTCTCTCTTCCTCCTCTCTCTTCCTCCTCTCTTCCTCTTCTCTTTTCCTCCTCTCTCCTCCTCCTCTCTCCTCTTCCTCACTCTTCCTCCTCTCTCTTCCTCCTCTCTCTTCCTCCTCTCTCCTCTTTCTCACGGTTCCTCCTCTCTCTTCAACTTCTCTTTTCCTCCTCTCTCCTCTTTCTCTTTCTTCCTTCTCTCTCTTCCTCCGATATCCTCCCTCTCTTTCTTCCTACACACTCTTCCTCCTCTCTTTTTCTTCCTCCTCTCTTTTCCTCCTCCTCTTTCTCCTCTCTCTTCCTCTTCTCTCTTCCTCGTCTCTATCTTCCTCTCTCTTCCTCCTCTCTCTTCCTCCTCTCTCTTCCTCCTCTCTCCTCTACTCTCTCTCCTCCTCTCTTTCCTCCTCTCTCCTCTTCCTCACTCCTCTTCTTCTCTCTTCCTACTCTCTCTTCATCCTCTCTTTTCCTCCCTCTCTTTTCCCTCATCTCTCTTCATCCTCTCTCCTCTTCCTCTCTCTTACTCCTCTCTCTTCCTCCTCTCTCTTCTCCTTTCCCTTTTCCATTCTCATCTTCCTCACTCTCCTCCTCTCTCTTCCTCCTCTCTCTTCCTCCTCTCTCTTCTTTCTCACTGTTCCTCCTCTCATCTTCACCTCTCTTTTCATCCTCTCTCCTCTTCCTCTTCTTCCTTCCTCTCTTCCTCCTATCTCCTCCTCCTCTCTCTCTTCCTACACTCTCTTCCTCCTCTCTTTCCTCCTCTCTCCTTTTCCACTCTCTCCTCCTCTCTCTTCCTCCTCTCTTTCCTCCTCTCTCTTTTTCGTTTCTCTTCCTCTTCTGTCTTCGTCCTCTCAAATCTTCTCTCTCTTCCTCCTATCTCTTCCTCCTCTCTCTTCCTCCTCTTCTTCTTCCTCTCTCTTCCTCCTCTTTTCCTCCTCTCTCCTACTCCTCTCTCCTCTTCCTCTCTCTCCTCGTCTCTCTACCTCTTCTCTCTTCCTCCTCTCTCATCTTCCTTTCTCTTCCTCCCTCTCTTTCCTCCTCGCTCTTTCTACTCTCTGTTCCTTCTCATCTTTTTCCTCCTCTCTCTTCCTCCTCTCTTTTCCTCCTCTCTCCTCCTCCTCTGTATTCCTCCTCTCTCTTCCTCCTCTCTCTTCCTCCTTTCTCTTTATCCTTTCTCCTTTCTCGTCTCTTCACTCTTCCTCCTCTCTTTTTCCTTTCTCCTCTTCCTCACTCTTCCTCCTCTCTCTTCCTCCTCTCTTCTCCTCCTCTCACCTCTTCCTCTCTCTTTCTCCTCTCTCTTCCTCCTCTCTTTTCCTCTCTCTTTCTCCTCTTTCCTCTTCCTCTCTCTTCTCCTCTCTCTTCATCCTCTCTCTTTCTCATCTCTCTTCCTCCTTTCTCTTTCCCCTTCTCCTCTTTCTCACTCTTACTACTCTTCTTCCTCCTCTCTCCTCCTCCTCTCTCCTCTTCCTCTCTCTTCCTCCTCTCTCTTCCTCCTCTCTTTTCCTCCTCTCTCTTCTCCTCTCTCTTCCTCTTCTCTCTTCATCCTCTCTCTTCCTCCTCTCTCTTCCTCCTTTC
This sequence comes from Strix aluco, assembly GCF_031877795.1. Classification (NCBI taxonomy): domain Eukaryota; kingdom Metazoa; phylum Chordata; class Aves; order Strigiformes; family Strigidae; genus Strix; species Strix aluco. Next base: position 32,299 of record NW_027436549.1, read on the forward strand.
TCTTTCTCCTTTCTCCTCTTCCTCACTCTTCCTCCTCTCTTTTCCTCCTCTCTCATCCTCCTCTCTTCCTCTCTCTTCCTCGTCTATCTTATCTTCTCTCTTCCTCTCTCTTTTCCTCTCTCTCCTCCTCCTCTCTCCTCTTACTCACTCTTCCTCCTCTCTCTTCTCCTCTCTTTTCCACCTCTATCTTCCTCCTCTCTCCTCTTCCTCTCTCTTCCTCATCTCTCTTCCTCCTCTCTTTCCTCCTCTCTCTTCCTCCTCTCTGCTCTTCCTCTCTCGTCTTCTTCTGTCTTCCTCCGCTCTCTTCATCCTCTCTCTTCCTCCTCACTCTTCCTCCTTCTCTTCCTCCTCTCTTTTCCTCCTCTCTCCTCCTCCTCTCTCCTCTTACTCACTCTTCCTCCTCTCTCTTCCTCCTCTCTTTTCCACCTCTATCTTCCTCCTCTCTCCTCTTCCTCTCGCTTCCTCCTCTCACTTCCTCCTCTCTTTTCCATCTCTATCTTCCTTCTCTCTCCTTTTCCTCTCTCTTCCTCGTCTCTCTTCCTCCTCTTTTTTCCTCTTCTCTTTCCTCCTCTCTCCTCCTCCTCTCTCCTCTTCCTCACTCATCCTCCTCTTTCTTCCTCCTCTCTCTTCTCCTCTCTCCTCTTTCTCACGGTTCCTCCTCTCTCTTCAACCTCTCTTTTCCTCCTCTCTCCTCTTCCTCTTTCTTTCTTCTCTCTCTTCCTCCTCTATCCTTCTCCTCTCTCTTCCTACACTCTCTTCCTCCTCTCTTTTCCTCGTCTCTCCTTTTCCTCTCTCTCCCTCCTGTCTCTTCCTCCTCTCATTTCCTCCTCTCTTTTTCCTCTCTCTTCCTATTCTCTCTTCCTCTCTCTCCTCTACCTCTCTCTTCCTCCTCTCTTTTCCGCCTCTCTCCTCTTCTTCTCTTCTTTCTCTTCTACTTTCTCTTCATCTTCTCTCTTCCTCCTCTCTTTTCCTCCTCTCTCCTCCTCCTCTCTCCTCTTACTCATTCTTCCTCCTCTCTCTTCCTCCTCTCTTTCCTCCTCTCTCTTCTTCCTCTCTCCTCTTCCTCTCTCTTCCTCCTCTCTCTTCATTCTCTCTCTTCCTCTTCTCTTTTCTTCCACTCTCCTCCTCTCTCTCCTCTTCCTCCCTCTTCCTCTCTCTTACTACTCTCTTTCCCTCTCTCTCTCTTCCTCTCTCCTCTTCCTCTTTCTTCCTCGTGTCAGTTCCTCCTCTATCCTCCTCTCACTCTTCCCCTTCTCTCTTGCTCCTCTCTCTTGCTCCTCTCTCTTCCTACACTCTCTTCATCCTCTCTCTTCCTCCTCTCTCTTCCTCCTCTCTCCTCCTACTCTCTTTTCCTCCTCTCTCTTCCTCCTCTCTCTTCCTCATTTCTCTTTCTCCTTTCTCCTGTTCCTCACTCTCCTCCTCTCCTTCCTCCTCTCTCCTCCTCCTCTCTCCTCTTCCTCTCTCCTCTTCCTCTCTCTTCCTATTCTCTCTTCATCCTCTGTCATCCTCCTCTCTCTTCCTCCTTTCTCTTTCTCCTTTGTCCTCTTCCTCACTCTTCCTCCTCTCTCTTCCTCCTATCTCTTCCTCCTCTCTCCTCTTCCTTTCTCTTCCCCTTCTCTTTTCCTCTTCTCTCTTTTTCCTCTGTCTTCCTCTTCTGTCTTCCTCCTCACTAATCTTCCTCTCTCTTCCTCCTCTCTCTTCCTCCTCTCTCTTCGTCCTCTCTCCTCTACCTCTCTCTTCCTCCTCTCTTTTCCTTCTCTCTCCTCTTCCTCTCTCCTCTTCCTCTCTCTTCCTACTCTCTCTTCATCCTCTCTCTTCCTCCTCTCTTTCCTCCTCTCTCTTCTTCCTCTCTCCTCTTGCTCTCTCTTCCTCATCTCTCTTCCTCCTCTCTCTTCCTCCTCTCATTTCCTTCTCTCTCCTCCTCCTCTCTCCTCTTCCTCTCTCTTCCTCGTTTCTCTTCCTCCTTTCCTTTCCTCCTTACTCCTCTTTCTCACTCTTCCTCCTCTCTCTTCCTATTCTCTCCTCTTCTGTTCTCTTCCTACTCTCTCTTCCTCCTGTCTCCTCTTCCTCTCTCTTCCTCCGCTCTTTTCCTTCTCTCTCCTCCTCCTCTCTCCTCTTCTTCTCTCTTCCTCCTCTCTCTTCCTCCTCTCTTTTCCTCCTCTCTCTTCCTCCTCTCTCATCTTCCTCCACTCTCCTCCTCCTCTCCTTACTCCTCTCTCTTCCTGCTCTCTCTTCCTCTTTTCTCTTTCTCCATTCTCCTCTTCCTCACTCTTCCTCCTCTCTCTTTCTCCTTTCTCCTCTTCCTCACTCTTCCTCCTCCCTCTTCCTCCTCTCTCCTCTTTCTCTCTCCTCTTACTCTCTCTTCCTCCTCTCTCTTCCTCCTTTCTCTTTCTCCTTTCTCCTCTTCCTCAATCTTACTCCTCTCTCTTCCTCCTCTCTCCTCCTCCTCTCTCCTCTTCTCTCTCTTCCTCCTCTCTCTTCCTCCTCTCTTTTCCTCCTCTCTCTTCCTCCTCTCTCATCTTCCTCTCTATTCCTCCTCTCTCTACCTCCTCTCTATTCCTCCTCTCTCTTCCACCTTTCTCTTTCTCCTTTCTCCTCTTCCTCACTCTTCCTCCGCTCTCTTCCTCCTTTTTCTTCCTCCACTCTCCTCTTCCTCTCTCTTCCTCCTCACTCTTCCTCCTCTCTTTTCCGCCTCTCTCTTCCTCCTCTCTCCTCTTTGTCTCTCTTCCTCCTCTCTCTTCATCCTCTATCTTCCTCCTCTCTCTTCCTCCTTTCTCTTTCTCCTTTCTCCTCTTCCTCACTCTTCCTCCTCTCTCTTCCTTCTCTCTCCTCCTCCTCTCTCCTCTTCCTCTCTCTTCCTCGTATATCTTTATCTTCTCTCTTCCTCCTCTCTTCTCTTCCTCTCTCCTCCTCCTCTCCCCTCTTACTCACTCTTCCTCCTCTTCCTCCTCTCTTTTCCATCTCTATCTTCCTCCTCTCTCTTCCTCCTCCCTTTTCTCCTCTCTCTTCCTCCTCTCTCCTCTTTCTGTCTCCTCTTCCTCTCTCTTCCTCCTCTCTTTTCCTCCTCTCTCCTCCTCCTCCTCTCTCCTCTTCCTCTCTCTTCCTCCTCTCTCTACCTAATCTCTCTTCCTCTTCTCCTCCTCTCTCCTCCTCCTCTCTCCTCTTCCTCTCTCTTCCTCCTCTCTCTTTGTCCTCTCTCTTCCTACTCTCTCTTGCTCCAGTCTCTACCTCCTCTCCCTTCCTCCACTCTGCTCTTCCTCTCTCTTCCTCCTCTCTCTTCCTCATCTCTCCTCTTCCTCTCTCTTCCTCCTCTCTCTTCCTCCTCTTTCTTGTTTCTCTATTTTCCTCCTCTCTCCGCCTCCTCTCTTTTCCTCCCCTCTCCTCCTCCACACTCGTCATCCTCTCTCTTCCTACTCTCACTTCCTACTCTCTTTTCCTCCTCTCTCTTTTTCCTGTCTCTTCCTCCGCTCTCTTTCTCCTCCCTTTCCCTCCTGTTTCCTATTCCTATTTCTTCCTCGTCTCTCTCCTCCTCTCTGCTCCCCCTCTCTCTTCCTGCTCTCTCTTCCTCCTCTCTTTTCCTCCTCTTTCATTTCCTCTCTCTTCCTCCTCTCTCTTCCTCCTCGCTCTTCCTCCTATCTCTTCCTCCTCTCTCTTCCTCCTCTTTCTTCCTCCTCTATTTTCCTCCTCTCTCCTCCTCCTCTCTCCTCTTCCTCTCTCTTCCTCCTCGCTCTTCCTTCTCTCTCTACCTCCTCTCTGTTCCTCCTCTCTTCTCTTCCTCACTCTTTCTCCTCTCTTTTCCTCCTCTCTCCTTCTCCTCTCTTTTCCTCCTCTCTCATTTTCCTCTCTCTTCCTCCTCTCTCTTCCCCCTCTTTTCTCTTCCTCTCTCTTCCTCCTCTCTCTTTCTCCTCTCTCTTCTTCCTCTCTCTTCCTCCTCTCTTTTCCTCCTCTCTCCTCCTCCTCTCTGCTCTTCCTCTCTCTTCCTCCCCTCTCTATCTCCTCTCTCTTCCTCCTCTCTCCTCTTCCTCACTCTTCCTCCTCTTTCTTCCTCCTCACTTTTCCTCCTCTCTCCTCTTCCTCTTTCTTCCTCCTCTCTCTTCCTCCTCTCTCTTCCTCCTATCTTATCCTCCTCTCTCCTATTCCTCTTTCTTCCTCTTTTCTCTTTCTCCTCTCTGTTCCTCTTCTCTCTTCCTACTCTCTCTTCCTGCTCTCTTTTCCTCCTCTCTCTTCTTCCTCTCTCTTCCTCCTCTCTCTTTCTCCTCTCTCCTCCTCCTTTCTCCTCTTCCTCACTCTTCCTCCTCCTTTTCCTCCTCTCTCTTCCTCCTCTCTCTTCCTCCGCTCTCTTCCTCTTCTCTTTTCCTCGTCTCAATATTTCCTCTCTCTTCCTCATCTCTCTTCCTCCTCTCTTTTCCTTCTCTCTCCTTTTCCTCTCTTTTCCTCCTCTCTCCTCCTTCTCTCTCTTCCTTCTCTCTTTTCCTCCTCTCTCCTCCACCTTTCTCCTCCTCTTCACACTTTCTCCTCTTTCTTCCTCCTCACTTTTCCTCCTCTCTACTCTTCCTCTTTCTTCCTCCTCTCTCTTTCTCCTTTCTTTTCCTCCTCTCTCCTCTTCCTTTTTCTTTCTTTTCTCTCTTTCTCTTCTCTGTTCCTACTCTCTATTCCTACACTCTCTTCCGTTCCTCTTTTCCTCCTCTCTCCTTTTCCTCTCTCTTCCTCCTCTCTCCTCTTCCTCTCTCTACCTGCTCTCTTTTCCTCCTCTCTCCTCTTCCACACTTTTCTTCCTCTCTCTTCCTCCTCTATCTTCCTCCTCTCTCCTCTTTCTCTTTCTTCCTCGTCTCTCTTCCCCCTCTCTGCCCCTCCTCTCTCTACCTACTCTCTCTTCCTCCTCTCTTTTCCTTCTCTCTCTTTTTCCTCTCTCTTCCTCCTCTCTTTTCCCCCTCTCTCCTCCTCCTCTCTCCTCTTCCTCTCTCTTCCTCCTCTCTCTTCCTCCTCTCTTTTCCTCCTATCTCCTCCTACTCTCTCCTCTTCCTCTCTCTTCCTCCTCTCTCCTCTTCCTCACACTTCCTCCTCTCTCTTCCTCCTCTCTCCTCTTCCTCTCTCTTCCTTCTCTCTCTTTCTCCTCTCTCTTCCTCCTCTATTTTCCTCCTCCCTACTCCTCTTCTCTCCTCTTCCTCTCTCTTCATCCTCTCTCTTCCTCTTCTCTCTTCCTCCTCTCTTTTCCTCCTCTCTCCTCTTCCTCTTTCTTCCTCGTCTCTCTTCCTCCTCTCTCTACCTCCTCTCTCTTCCTGCTCTCTCCTCTTCCTCCCTCTTCCTCCTCTCTTTTCCTCCTCTCTCCTCCACCATTCTCCTCCTACACACACTTCCTCCTCTTTCTTCATCCTCACTTTTCCTCCTCTCTACTCTTCCTCTTTCTTCCTCCTCTCTCTTCCTCCTTTCTTTTCCTCCTCTCTCCTCTTCCTTTTTCTTTCTCTTCTCTCTTTCTCTTCTCTATTCATCCTCTCTATTCCTACACTCTCTTCCGTTCCTCTTTTCCTCCTCTCTCCTTTTCCTCTCTCTTCCTCCTCTCTCCTCTTCCTATCTCTACCTGCTCTCTTTTCCTCCTCTCTCCTCTTCCACACTTTTCTTCCTCTCTCTTCCTCCTCTCTCTTCCTCCTCTCTCCTCTTCCTCTCTCTTCCTTCTCTCTCTTCTCCTCTCTCCTCTTCCTCTCTCTTCCTCCTCTCCTTTCCTCCTCTCTCCTCCTCCTCTCTCCTCTTACTCACTCTTCCTCCTCTCTATTCCTCCTCTCTCTTCCTCCTCTATCTTCCTCCTCTCTCCTCTTCCTCTTTCTTCCTTGACTCTCTTCCTCCTCTCTGCTCCTCCTCTCTCTACCTACTCTCTCTTCCTACTCTCTCTTCCTGCTCTCTTTTCCTCCTCTCTCCTCCTACTCTCTCCTCTTCCTCCTCTCTCTTCCTCCTGTCTCCTCTTCCTCTCTCTTCCTCCTCTCTTTTCCTCCTCTCTCTTCCTCCTCTCTTTACCTCCTCTCTCCTCCTCTTCTCTCCTCTTCCTCTCTCTACCTCCTCTCTCTTCCTTCTCTCTCTTGCTCCTCTCTTTTCCTCCTCTCTATTCCTCCTCTCTTTTCCTCCTCCCTCTTCCTCTTCTCTCCTCTTTGTCTTTCTTCCTCCTCTCTCCTCCTCCTCTCTCTTCCTACTCTCTCTTCCTCCCCTCTCATCCTCCTCTCTTTTCCTCCTCATTCCTCATACTCTCTCCTCTTCCTCTCTCTTCCTCCTCTCCGTTCCTCCTCCTCTTCCTCCTGTCTCCTCTTCCTCACTGTTCCTCCTCTCTCTTCCTCCTCTCTCCTCTTCCTCTCTCTTCCTCCTCTCTTTTCCTCCTCTCTCCTCCTCTTCTCTCATCTTCCTCTCTCTTCCTCCACTCTCTTCCTCCTCTCTCTTCCTCCTCTCTCTTCCTCTTCTCTTTTCCTCCTCTCTACTCTTCCTCTTTCTTCCTCGTCTCTCTTCCTCCTCTCTTTACCTCCTCTCTCTTCCTCCTCTCTCCTCTTCGTCTCTCTTCCTCCTCTCCTTTCCTCCTCTCTCCTTCACATTTCTCCTCCTCCTCTCTTCTCTTCCTCACACTTCCTCCTCTTTCTTCCTCCTCACTTTTCCTCCTCTCCCCTCTACCTCTTTCTTCCTCCTCTCTCTTCCTCATCTCTTTTCCTCCTCTCTCCTCTTCCTCTTTCTTTCTCTTCTCTCTTACTCTTCACTGTTCCTCCTCTCTATTCCTACTCTCTCTTCCCCCTCTCTTTAACTCCTCTGTCCTTTTCCTCTCTCTTCCTCCTCTCTCCTCTTCCTCTCTCTTCCTCCTCTCTTTTCCTCCTCTCTCCTATCCCACACTTTTCCTCCTCTCTCTTCCTCCTCTCTCTTCCTCCTCTCTCTTCCTACTCTCCCTTCATCCTCTCTCTTCCTCATCTCTCTTCCTCATCTCTTCGTCCTTACTCCTCTTCCTCACTCTTCCTCCTCTCTCTTCCTCCTCTCTCCTCTTCCTCTCTCTTCCTCCTCTCTCTATCTCCTTTCTTTTCCTCCTCTCTCCTCCTCCTATCTCCTCTTCCTCTCTGTTCGTCCTCTCTCTTCCTCCGCTCCTTTCCTCCTCTGTCCTCTTCCTCTCTCTTCCTCCTCTCTTTTCCTCCTCTCTCTTCCTCCACTCTCCTCTTCCTCTCTCTTCCTCCTCTCTCTTCCTCATTTCTCTTCCTCCTTTCTCCTCTTCCTCACTCTTGCTCCTCTCTCATCATCCTCTCTCTTCCTCCTCTCTCTTCCTCCTCTCTCTTCCTACTCTATCTTCCTCTTCCCTTTTCCTCCTCTGTCCTCCTTCACTCTCCTCTTCCTCTCTCTTCCTCCTCCCTTTTCCTCCTCTGTCCTCCTTCACTCTCTTCTTTCTCTCTCTTCCTCCTCTCTTTTCCTCCTCTCTCCTCCTCCTCTCTCATCTTCCTCTATCTTCTTCCTCTCTCTACCTCCTCTCTCTTCCTCCTCTCTCCTCTTCCTCTCTCTTCCTCCTCTCGCTTCATCATTTCTCTTCCTCCTTTCTCCTCTTCCTCACTCTTGCTCCTCTATCTTCATCCTCTCTCGTCACCCTCTCTCTTACTCCTCTCTCTTCCTACTCTCTCTTCCTCCTCTCTCCTCTTCCTCTCTCTTCCTCCTCTCTCTTCCTCCTCTCTTATTCTCCTCTCTCCTCCTCCTATCTCCTCTTCCTCTCTGTTTGTCCTCTCTCTTCCTCCGCTCCTTTCCTCGTCTCACCTCTTCCTCTCTTTTCCTCCTCTCTTTTCTTCCTCTCTCCTCCTACTCTCTCCTCTTCCTCACTCTTCCTCCTCTCTCTTCCTCCTCTCTCTACCTACTCTCTCTTCGTCCTCTCTCTTCCTCCTCTCTCTTCCTCCTCTCTCCTCTTTCTCACTCTTCCTTCTCTCTCTTCCTCCTCTCTCTTCCTCCTCTCTCTTTCTCCTCTCTCTTTCTCCTCTCTCTTCCTCCTCTCTCCTCTTCCTCTCTCTTCCTCCTCTCTCTTCCTCCTCTCTCCTATCCCACACTTTTCCTCCTCTCTCTTCCTCCTCTCTCTTACTCCTGTCTCTTCCTACTCTCTCTTCATCCTCTCTCTTCCTCATCTCTCTTCCTCATCTCTTCCTCCTTACTCCTCTTCCTCACTCTTCCTCCTCTCTCTTCCTCCTCTCTCCTCTTCCTCTCTCTTCCTCCTCTCTCTACCTCCTTTCTTTTCCTCCTCTCTCCTCCTCCTATCTCCTCTTCCTCTCTGTTCGTCCTCTCTCTTCCTCCGCTCCTTTCCTCCTCTCTCCTCTTCCTCTCTTCTTCCTTCTCTCTTTTCCTCCTCTCTCTTCCTCCTCTCTCCTCTTCCTCTCTCTTCCTCCTCTCTCTTCCTCATTTCTCTTCCTCCTTTCTCCTCTTCCTCACTCTTGCTCCTCTCTCTTCATCCTCTCTCATCATCCTCTTTCTTCCTCCTCTCTCTTTCTACTCTATCTTCCTCCTCCCTTTTCCTCCTCTGTCCTCCTTCACTCTCCTCTTCCTCTCTCTTCCTCCTCCCTTTTCCTCCTCTGTCCTCCTTCACTCTCTTCTTCCTCTGTCTTCCTCCTCTCTTTTCCTCCTCTCTCCTCCTCTTCTCTCATCTTCCTCTATCTTCCTCCTCTCTCTACCTCCTCTCTCTTCCTCCTCTCTCCTCTTCCTCTCTCTTCCTCCTCTCGCTTCATCATTTCTCTTCCTCCTTTCTCCTCTTCCTCACTCTTCCTCCTCTTTTTCATCCTCTCTCATCACCCTCTCTCTTACTCCTCTATCTTCCTACTCTCTCTTCCTCCTCTCTCCTCTTCCTCTCTCTTCCTTCTCTCTCTTCCTCCTCTCTTATTCTCCTCTCTCCTCCTCCTATCTCCTCTTCCTCTCTGTTCGTCCTCTCTCTTCCTCCGCTCCTTTCCTCCTCTCACCTCTTCCTCTCTTTTCCTCCTCTCTTTAATTCCTCTCTCCTCCTACTCTCTCCTCTTCCTCACTCTTCCTCCTCTCTCTTCCTTCTCTCTCTACCTACTCTCTCTTCGTCCTCTCTCTTCCTCCTCTCTCTTCCTCCTCTCTCCTCTTCCTCACTCTTCCTCCTCTCTCTTCCTCCTCTCTCTTCCTCTTCTCTCCTCTTCCTCCTCTCTCCTCTTCCTCTCTCTTCCTCCTCTCTCTTCCTCCTCTCTTTTTCTCCTCGATATTCCTCCTCTCTCCTCTTCCTCTCTCTTCCTCGTCTCTCTTCCTCCTCTCTCTTCCTCTTCCTTTCCTACTCTCTCTTCCTCCTTTCTCCTGTTCCTCACTCTTCCTCCTCTCTCTTCCTCCTCTCTTTTACTCTTTTCTTCCACTTTTTCTTCCTCATCTCTCTTCCTCCTCTCTCCTCCTATCTCTTCCTCCTCTCTCTTCTTCCTCTCTCTTCCTCCTCTCTCCTCTTCCTCTATTTTTCTCCTCTGTCTACGCCCTCTCTCTTCCTCCTCTCTCCTCTTCCTCTCTCTTCCTCCTCTCTCTACCTCCTCTCTCTTCCTCCTCTCTTTTCCTCCTCTATTTTCTTCCTCTCTTCTCTTCCTCTTTCTTCCTCATCTCTCTTCATCTTCTCTCTTCCTCCTCTCTTTTCCTCCTCTCTCCTCCTCCTCTCTCCTCTTACTCACTCTTCCTCCTCTCTCTTCATCCTCTCTCTTCCTCCTCTATCTTCCTCCTCTCTCCTCTTCCTCTTTCTTCCTTGACTCTCTTCCTCCTCTCTGCTCCTCCTCTCTCTACCTACTCTCTCTTCCTCCTCTCTCTTCCTGCTCTCTTTTCCTCCTCTCTCCTCCTACTCTTCCTCTTCCTCCTCTCTCTTCCTCCTCTCTCCTCTTCCTCTCTATTCCTCCTCTCTTTTCCTCCTCTCTCTTCCTCCTCTCTTTTCCTCCTCTCTCTTCCTCCTCTCTCTTCCTCCTCTCTCTTCCTCCTCTCTTTTACTCCTCTCTCCTCCTCCTCTCTCCTCTTCCTCTCTCTTCCCCCTCTCTCTACCTCCTCTCTCTTTCTCCTCTCTCCTCTTCTTCTCTCTTCCTCCTGTCTCTTTCTCCTCTCTCTTCGTCCTTTCCCCTCTTCCTCACTCTTCCTCCTCTCTCTTCCTCCTCTCTTTTACTCCTCTCTTCCTCTCTTTCTTCCTCCTCTCTCTTCCTCCTCTCTCCTCCTCCTCTCTCTTCCTTGTCTCTCTTCTTCATCTCTTTTCCTCCTCTCTCCTCTTCCTCTCTCTTCCTCCTCTCTCTTCCTCCTCTCTCTTTCTCCTCTCTTTTCCTCCTCTCTCCTCCAACACTCTTCTCCTCCTCTCTTCTCTTCCTCACACTTCCTCCTCTTTCTACCTCCTCACTTTAGCTCCTCTCTCCTCTTCCTCTTTCTTCCTCCTCTCTCTTCCTTCTCTATCTTCCTCCTCTCTTTCTCTCCTCTCTCATCTTTCTCTTTCTTTCTCTTCTCTCTTACTCTTCTCTGTTTCTCCTCTCTATTCCTAATTTCTCTTCCATCTATCTTTTCCTCCTCTCTCTTTTTCCTCTCTCTTCCTCCACTCTCTTCCTCCTCTCTCTTCCTCCTCTCACCTCTTCCTCTCTCTACCTCCTCTCTATTCCTCCTCTCTCCTCTTCCACACTTTTCCTCCTCTCTCTTCCTACTCTTTTTTCCTCCTCTCTCCTCTTCCTCTCTTTTCCTCCTCTCTTTACTTCCTGTCTCCTCCTCCTCTTTCCCCTTTCTCTCTCTTCCTCCTCTCTCTACATCCTCTCCATTCCTCCTCTCTCCTCTTCCTCTTTCTTCCTCCTCTCTCTTCCTCATCTCTCTTCCTCCTCTCTTTTCCTCCTCTCTCCTCCTCTTCTCTCCTCTTCCTCTCTCTTCTTCCTCTCTCTTCCTCCTCTCTTTCCTCCTCTCTCCTCTTCCTCTTTCTTCCTCGTCTCTCCTCCTCCACTCTCTACCTCCTCTCTCTTCCTCCTCTCTCCTTTCCGCTCTCTTCCTCATCTCTTTTCCAACTCTGTTCTCAATCTCTCTCCTCCTCCTATCTTCTCTTCCTCACACTTCCTCCTATTTCTTCCTCCTCACTTTTCCTCCTCTCCCCACTTCCTCTTTCTTCCTCCTCTCTCTCCCTCCTCTCTCTTTCTCCTCTCTTTTCCTACACTCTCCTCTACCTCTTTCTTTCTCTTCTCTCTTACTCCTCTCTGTTCCTCCTCTCTATTCCTACTCTCTCTTCCGTCTCTCTTTTCCTCCTCTCTCCTTTTCTCTCTCTTCCTCCTCTCTCTTCCTCCTCTCTCTTCCTCCTCTCTCCTCTTCCTCTCTCTACCTCCTCTCTATTCCTCCTCTCTCTACCTCCTCTCTATTCCTCCTCTCTCCTCTTCCACACTTTTCCTCCTCTCTCCCCTTCCTCTCTCTTCCTTCTCTCTCTACAGCCTCTCTCTTCCTCCTCTCTCCTCTTCCTCTCTCTTCCTCCTTTCTCTTCCTCCTCTCTCTTCCTACTCTCTCTTCAACCTCTCTCTTCCTCCTCTTTCTTTCTGTTCTCTCTTCCTCCTCTATCCTCTTCCTCACTCTTCCTCCTCTCTTTTCCTCCCTTCTCCTCCTCCTCTCTCCTCTTCATCTCTCTTCCTCCTCTCTCTTCCTCCTCTCTCTTCCTCCTCTATTTTCCTCCTCTCTCCTCCTCCTGTCTCCTATTCCTCTCTCTTTCTCCTCTGTCTACCTCCTCTCTCTTCCTCCTCTCTCCTATTCCTCTCTCTTCCTCCTCACTTTTCCTCCTCTCTCCTCCTCCTCTCTCCTCTTCCTCTCTCTTCTTCCTCTCTATTCGTCCTCTCTTTTCCTCCTCTCTCATCTTCCTCACTGTTACTCCTCTCTCTTCCTCCACTCTCCTCTCCCTCTCTCCTCCTCCTCTCTCTTCCTCTTCTCTCCTCCTCCTCTCTCTTCTTCCTCTCTCTTCCTCCTCACTCTACCTCCACTTTCTCCCTCCTCTCTACACTTCCTCGCTCTTCCTCCTCTCACTTCCTCCTCTCTTCCTCCTCTCTTCTCCTCCTCTCTCCTCCTCCTCTCTCCTCTTCCTCTCTCTTCCTCCTCTCTCTTCCTCCTCTCTCCTATTCCTCTCTCTTCCTCCTGTCTCTTCCTCCTTTCTCATCTTTCTCACTCTTCCGCCTCTCTCTTCATCCTCTCTCATCTTCCTCTGTCTTCCTCCTCTCTCTTCCTCCTCTCCCCTTTTCCCCTCTCTACATCCTCTCTTTTACTCCTCTCTCCTCTTCCACACTTTTCCTCCTCTCTTTTCCTCCTCTCTTTTCCTCCTCTCTCCTCTTCCTATCTCTTCTTCCTCTCTCTACCTCCTCTCTCTTCCTCCTCTCTCTTCTTCCTCTCTCTTCCTCCTGTCTCTTCCTCCTCTCTTTTACTCCTCTCTTCCTCTCTTTCTTCCTCTTCTCTCGTCCTCCTCTCTCCTCCTCCTCTCTCTTCCTCCTCTCTCTTATTCCGCTCTTTTCCTCCTCTCTCCTTTTCCTCTCTCTGCCTTCTCTGTCTACCTCCTCTCTCTTACTCCTGTCTCCTTTTCCTTTCTCTTCCTCCTCAATCTTTCTCCTCTCTCTTCCTCCTCGCTCTTCCTCCTCTCTTTTCCTCCTCTCTCCTCCTCCTCTCTCCTCTTACTCACTGTTCCTCCTCTCTCTTCCTCCTCTCTCTTCCTACTCACACTTCCTCCTCTTTCCTCCTCCTCTCTCCTCTTCCGCTCTTTTCCTCCTCTCTCCTTTTCCTCTCTCTTCTTCCTTTCTCTTCCTCCTCTCTCTTCCTACACTCTCTTCATCCTCTCTCTTCCTCCTTTTTTTCTTCCTCCTCTCTCTTCCTCCTCTCTCCTCTTCCTCTCTCTTCCTCCTCTCTCTTCATCCTCTCTTGTCTTCCTCTCTCTTCCTCCTCTCTCTTCATCCTCTTTCATCTTCCTCTCTCTTCCTCCTCTCTCTTCCTCCTCTCTTTTCCTCCTATCTCCTCCTCCTCTCTCCGCTTCCTCACTCTTCCTCCTCTCTCTTCATCCTCTCTCATCTTCCCCTCTCTTCCTCCTCTCTCTTCCTCTTCTCTCCTCCGCCTCTCTTTTCCTCCTCTCTCCTCCTCGTCTCTCCTCTTCCTCTCTCTTTCTCCTCTCTCTTCCTCCTTTCTCTTCCTCCTCTCTTGTACTGCTCTCTTCCTCTCTTTCTTCCTCGTCTCTCTTCCTCCTCTCTCTTCCTCCTCTCTCTTCCTCGTCTCTCTTCTTCCTCTCTTTTCCTCTTCTCTCCTCTTCTTCTCTCTTCCTCCTCTCTCTTTCTCCTCTCTCTTCCTCCACTCTTTTCCTCCTCTCTCCTCCACCTCTCTCCTCCTCCTCTCTTCTCTTCCTCACACTTCCTCCTCTTTCTTCCTCCTCACTTTTCCTCCTCTGTCCTCTTCCTCTTTCTTCCTCCTCTCTCTTCCTCCTCTCTCTTCCTCCTCTCTCTTCCTCCTCTCTCCTCTTCCTCTTTCTTTCTCTTCTCTCTTACTCTTCTCTGTTTCTCCTCTCTCTTTCTCCACTCTCTTCCTCCTCTCTCTTCCTCCTCTCTCCTCTTCCTCTCTCTACCTCCTCTCTATTCCTCCTCTCTCCTCTTCCACACTTTTCCTCCTCTCTCTTCCTACTCTCTTTTCCTCCTCTCTCCTCTTCCTCTCTCTTCCTCCTCTCTTTTCCTCCTGTCTCACCCTCCTCTGTCCCCTTCCTCTCTCTTCCTCCTCTCTCTACATCCTCTCTATTCCTCCTCTCTCCTCTTCCTCTCTCTTCCTCCTTTCTCTTCCTCCTCTCTCTTCCTGCTCTCTCCTCTTCCTCACTCTTCCTCCTCTCTTTTCCTCCTATGTCCTCCTCCTCTCTCCTCTTCCTCTCTCTTCCTACTCTCTTACTCCTCTCTCTTCCTCCTCTCTCTTCCTCCTCTCTTTTCCTCCTCTCTCCTCCTACTCTCTCCTCTTCCTGTCTCCTATTCCACTGTCTTTCTCCTCTCTCTTCCTCCTCTCTCTTCCTCCTCTCTCCTCTTCCTCTCTCTACCTCCTCTCTTTTCCTCCTCTCTACTCCTCTCCTCTTCCTCTCTCTTCATCCTCTCTCTTCCTCCACTCTCTTCTACCTCTCTCTTCCTCCTCTCTTCCTCCTCTCTTTTCCTCCTCTCTCCTCCTCCTCTCTCCTCTTCCTCCCTCTTCCTCCTCTCACTACCTCCTCTCTCCTCCTCCTCTCTCCTCTTCCTTTCTCTTCCTCCTCTGTCTTCCTCCTCTCTCTTCCTCCTCTCTCCTCTTCCTCACTTTTCCTCCTCTCTCTTCCTCCTCTCTCCTCTTCTTCTCTCTTCCTCCTCTCTCTTCCTCCTCTCTCCTCCTCCTTCTCCTCTTCCTCTCTCTTCCTCCTCACTCTACCTCCACTTTCTTCCTCCTCTCTCCTCTTCCTCGCTCTTCCTCCTCTGTCTGCCTCCTCTCTCTTCCTCCTGTCTCATCTTCCTCACTCTTGCTCCTCTCTCTTCATCCTCTCTCATCTTCATCTTCTCTTTTCCTACTCTCTCCTCCTACTCTCTCATCTTCCTCTATCTTCCTCCTCTCTCTTCCTCCTCTCTCCTCTTCCTCAGTCTTCCTCCTCTCTCTTCCTCCTCTCTCTTCCTCCTCTCTCTTCCTCCTCTCTCTTCCTCCTCTCTCTTCCTCCTCTCTCTTCCTCCTCTCTCCTCCTACTCTCTCCTCTTCCTCTCTCTTTCTCCTGTCTCTTCCTCCTCTCTCTTCCTACTCTCTCTTCCTCATCTCTCTTCCTCCTCTCTCTTCCTCCTCTCTTTTCCTCCTCTCTCCTCCTACTCTCTCCTCTTCCTCTCTCTTCCTCCTCTCTCTTCCTCCTCTCTCTTCCTTCTCTCTCCTCTTCCTCTCTCTTCCTCCTCTCTCTTCCTCCTATCTCTTCCTCCTCTCTCTTCCTCCTCTCTCCTCTTCCTCTCTCTTCCTCCTCTCTGTTCCTCCTCTCTGTTTCTCCTCGATCTTGCTCCTCTGTCCTCTTCCTCTCTCTTCCTCGTCTCTCTTCCTCCTCTCTCTTCCTCTTCCCTTTTCCTACTCTCTCTTCCTCCTTTCTCTTCTTCCTCACTCTTCCTCCTCTCTCTTCCTCCTCTTTTTTACTCTTCCTCTCATTCTTCCTCGTCTCTCTTCCTCCTCTCTCCTCCTCCTATCTCTTCCTCCTCTGTCTACACCCTCTCTCTTCCTCCTCTCTCCTCTTCCTCTATTTTTCTTCTCTGTCTATCCCCTCTCTCGTCCTCCTCTCTCCTCTTCTTCTCTCTTCCTCGTCTCTCTTCCTCCTCTCTCTTCCTCCTCTCTTCTCTTCCTCTCTCTTCCTCCTCTCTCTTCCTCCTATCTCTTCCTCCTCTCTCTTCCTCCTCTCTCCTCTTCCTCTCTCTACCTCCTCTCTATTCCTCCTCTCTCCTCTTCCACACTTTTCCTCCTCTCTCTTCCTACTCTCTTTTCCTCCTCTCTCCTCTTCCTCTCTCTTCCTCCTCTCTTTTCCTCCTGTCTCCCCCTCCTCTGTCCCCTTCCTCTCTCTTCCTCCTCTCTCTACATCCTCTCTATTCCTCCTCTCTTCTCTTCCTCTCTCTTCCTCCTTTCTCTTCCTCCTCTCTCTTCCTGCTCTCTCCTCTTCCTCACTCTTCCTCCTCTCTTTTCCTCCTATGTCCTCCTCCTCTCTCCTCTTCCTCTCTCTTCCTACTCTCTCTTACTCCTTTCTCTTTCTCCTCTCTCTTCCTCCTCTCTTTTCCTCCTCTCTCCTCCTACTCTCTCCTCTTCCTGTCTCCTATTCCTCTGTTTTTCTCCTCTCTCTTCCTCCTCTCTCTTCCTCCTCTCTCCTCTTCCTCTCTCTACCTCCTCTCTTTTCCTCCTCTCTACTCCTCTTCTCTCCTCTTCCTGTCTCTTCTTCCTCTCTCTTCCTCCACTCTCTTCTACCTCTCTCTTCCTGCTCTCTTCCTCCTCTCTTTTCCTCCTCTCTCCTCCTCCTCTCTCCTCTTCATCCCTCTTCCTCCTCACACTACTTCCTCTCTCCTCCTCCTCTCTCCTCTTCCTTTCTCTTCCTCCTCTGTCTTCCTCCTCTCTCTTCCTCCTCTCTCCTCTTCCTCACTTTTCCTCCTCTCTCTTCCTCCTCTCTCCTCTTCTTCTCTCTTCCTCCTCTCTCTTCCTCCTCTCTCCTCCTCCTTCTCCTCTTCCTCTCTCTTCCTCCTCACTCTACCTCCACTTTCTTCCTCCTCTCTCCTCTTCCTCGCTCTTCCTCCTCTGTCTTCCTCCTCTCTCTTCCTCCTGTCTCATCTTCCTCACTCTTGCTCCTCTCTCTTCATCCTCTCTCATCTTCATCTTCTCTTTTCCTACTCTCTCCTCTTACTCTCTCATCTTCCTCTCTCTTCCTCCTCTCTCTTCCTCCTCTCTCTTCCTCCTCTCTCTTCCTCCTCTCTCCTCTTCCTCAGTCTTCCTCCTCTCTCTTCCTCCTCTCTCTTCCTCCTCTCTCTTCCTCCTCTCTCTTCCTCCTCTCTTTTCCTCCTCTCTCATCCTACTCTCTCCTCTTCCTCTCTCTTCCTCCTCTCTCTTCCTCCTATCTCTTCCTCCTCTCTCTTCCTCCTCTCTCCTCTTCCTCTCTCTTCCTCCTCTCTGTTCCTCCTCTCTGTTTCTCCTCGATCTTGCTCCTCTCTCCTCTTCCTCTCTCTTCCTCGTCTCTCTTCCTCCTCTCTCTTCCTCTTCCGTTTTCCTTCTCTCTCTTCCTCCTTTCTCTTCTTCCTCACTCTTCCTCCTCTCTCTTCTTCCTCTTTTTTACTCTTCCTCTCATTCTTCCTCGTCTCTCTTCCTCCTCTCTCCTCCTCCTATCTCTTCCTCCTCTGTCTACACCCTCTCTCTTCCTCCTCTCTCCTCTTCCTCTATTTTTCTCCTCTGTCTATCCCCTCTCTCGTCCTCCTCTCTCCTCTTCTTCTCTCTTCCTCGTCTCTCTTCCTCCTCTCTCTTCCTCCTCTCTCCTCTTCCTCTCTCTTCCTCCTCTCTCTTCCTCCTATCTCTTCCTCCTCTCTCTTCCTCCTCTCTCCTCTTCCTCTCTCTTCTTCCTCTCTCTTCCTCCTCTCTCCTCTTCCTCTCTCTTCCTCCTCTCTCATCCTCCTCTCTCTTCCTCCTCTTTCTTCCTCCTCTCTCTTCCTCCTCTCTTTTCCTCCTCTCACCTCCTCCTCTCTGCTCTTACTCATTCTTCCTCCTCTCTCTTCCTCCTCTCTCTTCCTCCTCTATTTCCTCCTCCCTCCCCTTCCTCTTTCTTCCTTGTCTCTCTTCATCCTCTCTGCTCCTCCTCTCTCTACCTATTCTCTTCCTCCTCTCTCTTCCTCCTCTCTTTTCCTCCTCTCTACTCTTCCTCTTTCTGTCTCTTCTCTCTTACTCTTCTCTGTTCCTCCTCTCTATTCCTACTCTCTCTTCCTCCTCTCTTTTCCTCCTCTCTCCTCTTCCTCTCTCTTTCTCCTCTCTCTTCCTACTCTCTCTTCATCCTCTCTTCCTCCTCTTTCTTCCTCCTCTCTCTTCCTCCTCTCTCCTCTTCCTCTGTCTTCCTCCTCTCTTTTCCTCCCTTCTCTTCGTCCTCTCTCCTCTTCCTCTCTCTTCCTCCTCTCTCTTCCTCCTCTCTCTTCTTCCTCTCTCTTCCTCCTCTCTCTTCTTCCTCTCTCTTCCTCCTCTCTCCTCCTCCTCTCTTTTACTCTTCTCTTCCTCTCTTTCTTCCTCGTCTCACTTCTTCCTCTCTCCTACTCCACTCTCTTTCTCCTCTCTCTTCTTCCTCTCTCTTCCTACTCTCTCTTCCTCCTCTCTCTTCCTCTTCTCTCTTCCTACTCTCTCCTCTTCCTCTCTCTTCCTCCTCTCTCTTCCTCCTCTCACTTCCTCCTCTCTTTTCCTCGTCTATCTTCCTCCTCTCTACTCTTCCTCTTTCTTCCTCGTCTCTCTTCATCTTCTCTCTTCCTCCTCTCTTTTCCTCCTCTCTCCTCCTCCTCTCTCCTCTTACTCACTCTTCCTCCTCTCTCTTCCTCCTCTCTTTTTCTCCTCTATCTTCCTTCTCTCTCCTCTTCCTCTTTCTTCCTCGTCTCTCTTCCTCCTTTCTGCTCCTCCTTTCTCTACCTACTCTCTCTTCCTCTTCTCTTTTCCTCCTCTGTCCTTTTCCTCTCTCTTCCTCCTCTCTTTTCCTCCTCTTTCCTCCTCCAGTCTCTTCCTCCTCTCTCTTCTTCCTCTCTCTTCCTACTCTCTCTTCCTCCTCTCTCTTCCTCCTCTCTTTTCCTCCTCACTCCTCCTACTCTCTCCTCATCCTCTCCCTTCCTCCTCTCTCTTCCTCCTCTCTCTTTCTCCTCTCTCCTCTCCTCCCTCTTCCTTCTCTCACTTCCTCCTCTCTCTTCCTCCTCTCTTTTACTCCTCTCTACACTTCTTCTCTCCTCTTCCTCTCTCTTCATCCTCTCTCTTCCTCTTCTCTCTCTCTCCTCTTTTTTCCTCCTCTTTCCTCTTCCTCTTTCTTCCTCGTCTCTCTTCCTCCTCTCTCTACCTCCCCTCTCTTCCTCCTCTCTCCTCTTTCTCTCTCTTCCTCCTCTGTCTACATCCTCTCTCTTCCTCCACTCTCCTCTTCCTCTCTCTTCCTCATCTCTTTTCCTCCTCTATCCTCCTTCTCTATTTTCCTCCTCTCTCCTCCTCTCTCCTCTTCCTCTCTCTTCCTCCTCTCTCTTCCTCATCTCTTCCTCCTTACTCCTCTTCCTCACTCTTCCTCCTCTCTCTTCCTCCTCTCTCCTCTTCCTCTCTCTTCCTCCTCTCTCTTCCTCCTTTCTTTTCCTCCTCTCTCCTCCTTCTATCTCCTCTTCCCCTCTGTTCGTCCTCTCTCTTCCTCCGCTCCTTTCCTCCTCTCTCCTCTTCCTCTCTCATCCTCCTCTCTTTTCCTCCTCTCTCCTCCTCCTCTCTCATCTTCCTCTATCTTCCTCCTCTCTCTACATCCTCTCTCTTCCTCCTCTCTCCTCTTCCTATCTCTTCCTACTCTCTTTTCCTCCTTTCTCTTCCTCCTTTTTCCTCTTCCTCACTCTTGCTCCTCTCTCGTCATCCTCTCTCATCATCCTCTCTCTTCCTCCTCTCCCTTCCTAATCTCTCTTCCTCCTCCCTTTTCCTCCTCTGTCCTCCTTCACTCTCCTCTTCCTCTGTCGTCCTCCTCTCTCTTCCTCCTCTCTCTTCCTCCTCTCTTCTCTTCCTCTCTCTTCCTCCTCTCTCTTCCTCCTATCTCTTCCTCCTCTCTCTTCCTCCTCTCTCCTCTTCCTCTCTCTACCTCCTCTCTATTCCTCCTCTCTCCTCTTCCACACTTTTCCTCCTCTCTCTTCCTACTCTCTTTTCCTCCTCTCTCCTCTTCCTCTCTCTTCCTCCTCTCTTTTCCTCCTGTCTCCCCCTCCTCTGTCCCCTTCCTCTCTCTTCC
Organism: Strix aluco; assembly: GCF_031877795.1. Classification (NCBI taxonomy): domain Eukaryota; kingdom Metazoa; phylum Chordata; class Aves; order Strigiformes; family Strigidae; genus Strix; species Strix aluco. Next base: position 51,707 of record NW_027436549.1, read on the forward strand.
TCCTCTCTCTACATCCTCTCTATTCCTCCTCTCTTCTCTTCCTCTCTCTTCCTCCTTTCTCTTCCTCCTCTCTCTTCCTGCTCTCTCCTCTTCCTCACTCTTCCTCCTCTCTTTTCCTCCTATGTCCTCCTCCTCTCTCCTCTTCCTCTCTCTTCCTACTCTCTCTTACTCCTTTCTCTTTCTCCTCTCTCTTCCTCCTCTCTTTTCCTCCTCTCTCCTCCTACTCTCTCCTCTTCCTGTCTCCTATACCTCTGTTTTTCTCCTCTCTCTTCCTCCTCTCTCTTCCTCCTCTCTCCTCTTCCTCTCTCTACCTCCTCTCTTTTCCTCCTCTCTACTCCTCTTCTCTCCTCTTCCTGTCTCTTCTTCCTCTCTCTTCCTCCACTCTCTTCTACCTCTCTCTTCCTCCTCTCTTCCTCCTCTCTTTTCCTCCTCTCTCCTCCTCCTCTCTCCTCTTCATCCCTCTTCCTCCTCACACTACTTCCTCTCTCCTCCTCCTCTCTCCTCTTCCTTTCTCTTCCTCCTCTGTCTTCCTCCTCTCTCTTCCTCCTCTCTCCTCTTCCTCACTTTTCCTCCTCTCTCTTCCTCCTCTCTCCTCTTCTTCTCTCTTCCTCCTCTCTCTTCCTCCTCTCTCCTCCTCCTTCTCCTCTTCCTCTCTCTTCCTCCTCACTCTACCTCCACTTTCTTCCTCCTCTCTCCTCTTCCTCGCTCTTCCTCCTCTGTCTTCCTCCTCTCTCTTCCTCCTGTCTCATCTTCCTCACTCTTGCTCCTCTCTCTTCATCCTCTCTCATCTTCATCTTCTCTTTTCCTACTCTCTCCTCTTACTCTCTCATCTTCCTCTCTCTTCCTCCTCTCTCTTCCTCCTCTCTCTTCCTCCTCTCTCCTCTTCCTCAGTCTTCCTCCTCTCTCTTCCTCCTCTCTCTTCCTCCTCTCTCTTCCTCCTCTCTCTTCCTCCTCTCTTTTCCTCCTCTCTCATCCTACTCTCTCCTCTTCCTCTCTCTTCCTCCTCTCTCTTCCTCCTATCTCTTCCTCCTCTCTCTTCCTCCTCTCTCCTCTTCCTCTCTCTCCTCCTCTCTGTTCCTCCTCTCTGTTTCTCCTCGATCTTGCTCCTCTCTCCTCTTCCTCTCTCTTCCTCGTCTCTCTTCCTCCTCTCTCTTCCTCTTCCGTTTTCCTTCTCTCTCTTCCTCCTTTCTCTTCTTCCTCACTCTTCCTCCTCTCTCTTCTTCCTCTTTTTTACTCTTCCTCTCATTCTTCCTCGTCTCTCTTCCTCCTCTCTCCTCCTCCTATCTCTTCCTCCTCTGTCTACACCCTCTCTCTTCCTCCTCTCTCCTCTTCCTCTATTTTTCTCCTCTGTCTATCCCCTCTCTCGTCCTCCTCTCTCCTCTTCTTCTCTCTTCCTCGTCTCTCTTCCTCCTCTCTCTTCCTCCTCTCTCCTCTTCCTCTCTCTTCCTCCTCTCTCTTCCTCCTATCTCTTCCTCCTCTCTCTTCCTCCTCTCTCCTCTTCCTCTCTCTTCTTCCTCTCTCTTCCTCCTCTCTCATCCTCCTCTCTCTTCCTCCTCTTTCTTCCTCCTCTCTCTTCCTCCTCTCTTTTCCTCCTCTCACCTCCTCCTCTCTGCTCTTACTCATTCTTCCTCCTCTCTCTTCCTCCTCTCTCTTCCTCCTCTATTTCCTCCTCCTCCCCTTCCTCTTTCTTCCTTGTCTCTCTTCATCCTCTCTGCTCCTCCTCTCTCTACCTATTCTCTTCCTCCTCTCTCTTCCTCCTCTCTTTCCTCCTCTCTCCTCTTCCTCTTTCTGTCTCTTCTCTCTTACTCTTCTCTGTTCCTCCTCTCTATTCCTACTCTCTCTTCCTCCTCTCTTTTCCTCCTCTCTCCTCTCCTCTCTCTTTCTCCTCTCTCTTCCTACTCTCTCTTCATCCTCTCTTCCTCCTCTTTCTTCCTCCTCTCTCTTCCTCCTCTCTCTCTTCCTCTGTCTTCCTCCTCTCTTTTCCTCCCTTCTCTTCGTCCTCTCTCCTCTTCCTCTCTCTTCCTCCTCTCTCTTCCTCCTCTCTCTTCTTCCTCTCTCTTCCTCCTCTCTCTTCTTCCTCTCTCTTCCTCCTCTCTCCTCCTCCTCTCTTTACTCTTCTCTTCCTCTCTTTCTTCCTCGTCTCACTTCTTCCTCTCTCCTACTCCACTCTCTTTCTCCTCTCTCTTCTTCCTCTCTCTTCCTACTCTCTCTTCCTCCTCTCTCTTCCTCTTCTCTCTTCCTACTCTCTCCTCTTCCTCTCTCTTCCTCCTCTCTCTTCCTCCTCTCACTTCCTCCTCTCTTTTCCTCGTCTATCTTCCTCCTCTCTACTCTTCCTCTTTCTTCCTCGTCTCTCTTCATCTTCTCTCTTCCTCCTCTCTTTTCCTCCTCTCTCCTCCTCCTCTCTCCTCTTACTCACTCTTCCTCCTCTCTCTTCCTCCTCTCTTTTTCTCCTCTATCTTCCTTCTCTCTCCTCTTTCTCTTTCTTCCTCGTCTCTCTTCCTCCTTTCTGCTCCTCCTTTCTCTACCTACTCTCTCTTCCTCTTCTCTTTTCCTCCTCTGTCCTTTTCCTCTCTCTTCCTCCTCTCTTTTCTCCTCTTTCCTCCTCCAGTCTCTTCCTCCTCTCTCTTCTTCCTCTCTCTTCCTACTCTCTCTTCTCCTCTCTCTTCCTCCTCTCTTTTCCTCCTCACTCCTCCTACTCTCTCCTCATCCTCTCTCTCCTCCTCTCTCTCCTCCTCTCTCTTTCTCCTCTCTCCTCTCCTCCCTCTTCCTTCTCTCACTTCCTCCTCTCTCTTCCTCCTCTCTTTTACTCCTCTCTACACTTCTTCTCTCCTCTTCCTCTCTCTTCATCCTCTCTCTTCCTCTTCTCTCTCTCTCCTCTTTTTTCCTCCTCTTTCCTCTTCCTCTTTCTTCCTCGTCTCTCTTCCTCCTCTCTCTACCTCCCCTCTCTTCCTCCTCTCTCCTCTTTCTCTCTCTTCCTCCTCTGTCTACATCCTCTCTCTTCCTCCACTCTCCTCTTCCTCTCTCTTCCTCATCTCTTTTCCTCCTCTATCCTCCTCCTCTATTTTCCTCCTCTCTCCTCCTCTCTCCTCTTCCTCTCTCTTCCTCCTCTCTCTTCCTCATCTCTTCCTCCTTACTCCTCTTCCTCACTCTTCTCCTCTCTCTTCCTCCTCTCTCCTCTTCCTCTCTCTTCCTCCTCTCTCTTCCTCCTTTCTTTTCCTCCTCTCTCCTCCTTCTATCTCCTCTTCCCCTCTGTTCGTCCTCTCTCTTCCTCCGCTCCTTTCCTCCTCTCTCCTCTTCCTCTCTCATCCTCCTCTCTTTTCCTCCTCTCTCCTCCTCCTCTCTCATCTTCCTCTATCTTCCTCCTCTCTCTACATCCTCTCTCTTCCTCCTCTCTCCTCTTCCTATCTCTTCCTACTCTCTTTTCCTCCTTTCTCTTCCTCCTTTTTCCTCTTCCTCACTCTTGCTCCTCTCTCGTCATCCTCTCTCATCATCCTCTCTCTTCCTCCTCTCCCTTCCTAATCTCTCTTCCTCCTCCCTTTTCCTCCTCTGTCCTCCTTCACTCTCCTCTTCCTCTGTCGTCCTCCTCTCTCTTCCTCCTCTCTCTTCCTCCTCTCTTCTCTTCCTCTCTCTTCCTCCTCTCTCTTCCTCCTATCTCTTCCTCCTCTCTCTTCCTCCTCTCTCCTCTTCCTCTCTCTACCTCCTCTCTATTCCTCCTCTCTCCTCTTCCACACTTTTCCTCCTCTCTCTTCCTACTCTCTTTTCCTCCTCTCTCCTCTTCCTCTCTCTTCCTCCTCTCTTTTCCTCCTGTCTCCCCCTCCTCTGTCCCCTTCCTCTCTCTTCCTCCTCTCTCTACATCCTCTCTATTCCTCCTCTCTTCTCTTCCTCTCTCTTCCTCCTTTCTCTTCCTCCTCTCTCTTCCTGCTCTCTCCTCTTCCTCACTCTTCCTCCTCTCTTTTCCTCCTATGTCCTCCTCCTCTCTCCTCTTCTCTCTCTTCCTACTCTCTCTTACTCCTTTCTCTTTCTCCTCTCTCTTCCTCCTCTCTTTTCCTCCTCTCTCCTCCTACTCTCTCCTCTTCCTGTCTCCTATACCTCTGTTTTTCTCCTCTCTCTTCCTCCTCTCTCTTCCTCCTCTCTCCTCTTCCTCTCTCTACCTCCTCTCTTTTCCTCCTCTCTACTCCTCTTCTCTCCTCTTCCTGTCTCTTCTTCCTCTCTCTCCTCCACTCTCTTCTACCTCTCTCTTCCTCCTCTCTTCCTCCTCTCTTTTCCTCCTCTCTCCTCCTCCTCTCTCCTCTTCATCCCTCTTCCTCCTCACACTACTTCCTCTCTCCTCCTCCTCTCTCCTCTTCCTTTCTCTCCTCCTCTGTCTTCCTCCTCTCTCTTCCTCCTCTCTCCTCTTCCTCACTTTTCCTCCTCTCTCTTCCTCCTCTCTCCTCTTCTTCTCTCTTCCTCCTCTCTTCCTCCTCTCTCCTCTTCCTCTCTCTTCCTCCCCTCTTTTCCTCCTTTCTCTTCCTCCTCTATCCTCTTCCTCTCTCTTCCTCCTCTCTCTTCCTCCTCTCTTTCCCTCCTCTCACCCATTCCTCTCTCTTCGTCCTCTCTCCACCTCCTCTCTCTTCCTCCTCTCTCCTCCTCCTCTCTCCTCTTCCTCTCTCTTCCTCCTCTCTCCTCTTCCTCTCTCTTCCTTCTCTCTCCTCCTCCCCTCTCCTCTTCCTCTCTCTTCCTCCTCCCCCTCCCTCCTCTCTCTTCTTCCTCTCTCTTCCTCCTCTCTCTTCCTCCTCTCTCTTCCTCCTCTCTCTTCCTCCACTCTCTTCCTCCGCTCTTCCTCCTCTCTCCTCTTCGCTCTCTTCCTCCTCTCTCTTCCTCCTCTCTCTTCCTCCTCTCACTTCCTCCTCTCTTTTCCTCCACCTCTTCCTCCGCTCTCCTTTTCCTCTCTCTTTCTCCTTTCTACTTTTCCTCTCTCTTCCTCTTCTCTTCCTCCTCTCTCTTCCTCCTCTCTTTTCCTCCACCTCTTCTTCCTCTCTCCTTTTCCTCTCTCTTCCTCCTCTCCCTACACTCTCCTCTTCCTTTCTATTCCTCTCCTCTTTTCCTCCTCTCTCTTCCTCCTCTCTCCTCTTCCTCTATCTTCCTCCTCTCTCTTTCTCCTCTCTTTCCCTCCTCTCTCCCATTCCTCTCTCTTCCTCCTCTCTCCACCTCCTCTCTCTTCCTCCTCTCTCCTCTTCCTCTCTCTTCCTCCACCTCTTCCTCCGCTCTCCTTTTCCTCTCTCTTCCTCCTTTCTTCTTTTCCTCTCTCTTCTCCTCTCTCTTCCTCCTCTCTCTTCCTCCTCTCTCCTGCTCCTCTCTCCTCTTCCTCTCTCTTCCTTCTCTCTCCTCCTCCCCTCTCCTCTTCCTCTCTCTTCCTCCTCCTCCTCCCTCCTCTCTCTTCTTCCTCTCTCTTTCTCCTCTCTCTTCCTCCTCTCTCTTCCTCCACTCTCTTCCTCCGCTCTTCCTCCTCTCTCCTCTTCCTCTCTCTTCCTCCTCTCTCTTCCTCCTCTCACTTCCTCCTCTCTTTTCCTCCACCTCTTCCTCCGCTCTCCTTTTCCTCTCTCTTCCTCCTTTCTCTTTTTCCTCTCTCTTTCTCTTCTCTTCCTCCTCTCTCTTCTCCTCTCTTTTCCTTCTCTCTCCCATTCCTATCTCTTCCTTCTCTCTCCTCCTACTCTCTTTTCCTCCTCTCTCTTCCTCCTCTCTTTTCCTCCTCTCTCCTCTTCCTCTCTCTTCCTCCTCTCTCTTCCTCCTCTCTCTTCCTCCACTCTCTTCCTTCTCTCTTTCCTCCACCTCTTCCTCCTCTCTCCTTTTCCTCTCTCTTTCTCCTCTCTCATTTTCCTCTCTTGTCCTCCTCTCTCTTCCTCCTCTCTCTTCCTCCTCTCTTTCCTCCTGTCTACGCCTCTTCTGTCCTCTTCCTATCTCTTCCTCCTCTCTCTTCCTCCTCTCTTTTCCTCCTCTCTCCAATTCCTCTCTCTTCCTCCTCTCTCCTTTTCCTCTCTCTTCCTCCTCTCTCTTTCTCCTCTCTCCTCTTCCTCTCTCTTCCTCCTCTGTTTTCCTCCACCTCTTCCTCCTCTCTCATTTTCCTCTCTCTTCCTCCTCTCTATTTTTCCTCTCTCTTCCTCCTCCCTCTTCCTCCTCTCTCTTCATCCTCTCTCTTCCTCCTCAATCCTCTTCCTCTCTCTTCCTCCTCTGTATTGCTCCTCTCTCTTCATCCTCTCTCTTCCTCCTCTATTTTCCTCCTCTCTATTTTTCCTCTCTCTTCTCCTCTCTCTTCCTCCTCTCTCTAAATATACTCTCTTACTTATCTCTCTTCCTCCACTCTATTCCTACTTTCTTCCTCCTCTCTCTTCTTCCTCTCTCTTCCTCCTCTCTCCTTTTCCTCTCTCTTCCTCCTCTCTCTTCCTCCTCTCTCCTCTTCCTCTCTCTTCCTCCTCTCTCCCTTTTCTCTCTCTTCCTCCTCTCTCTTCCTCCTCTCTCCTCTTCCTCTCTCTTCCTCCTCTCTTTTCCTCCACCTCTTCCTCCTCTCTCATTTTCCTCTCTCTTCCTCCTCTCTATTTTTCCTCTCTCTTCTCCACTCTCTTCCTCCTCTCTCTTCCTCCTGTTTCTTCCTCCACTCTCCTCTTCCTCTCTCTTCCTCCTCTCTCTTCCTCCTCTCTCCTCTTCCTCTCTCTTCCTCCTCCCCCTCCCTCCTCTCTCTTCCTCCTCTGTCTTCCTCCTCTCTCTTCCTCCTCTCTCCTCCTACTCTCTCTCTTCCTCCTCTCTCTTCCTGCTCTCTCTTCCTCCTATCTCTTCCTCTTCTCTCCTCTTCCTCTCTCTTCCTCCTCTCTCTTCCTCCTCTATTTTCCTCCTCTCTCTTCCTCCTCTCTATTCCTTCTCTCTCCTTTTCCTCTCTCTTTCTCCTGTCTCCTTTTCCTCTCTCTTCCTCCTCTCTCTTCCTCCTCTCTTTCCTCCGCTCTCTTCCTCCTCTCTCCTCTTCCTCTCTCTTCCTCCTCCCCCTCCTTCCTCTCTCTTCCTCCTCTCTCTTCCTCCTCTCTCTCTTTCTCTCTCCTCCTACACTCTCTCTTCCTTCTCTCTCTTCCTCCTCTCTCTTCCTCCTCTCTTCCTCCTCTCTCTTCCTCCTCTCTTTTCCTCCTCTCTCTTCCTCCTCTCTATCCTTCCTCTCTCCTTTTCCTCTCTCTATCTCCTCTCTCCTTTTCCTCTCTCTTCCTCCTCTCTCTTCCTCCTCTCTCTTCCTCCTCTCTCTTCCTCCTCTCTTTTCCTCCTCTCTCCCATTCCTCTCTCTTCCTCCTCTCTCCTTTTCCTCTCTCTTCCTCCTCTCTCTTCCTACTCTCTCCTCTTCCTCTCTCTTCCTCCTCTCTTTTCCTCCACCTCTTCCTCCTCTCTCATTTTCCTCTCTCTTCCTCCTCTCTATTTTTCCTCTCTCTTCCTCCTCCCTCTTCCTCCTCACTCTTCATCCTTTCTCTTCCTCCTCAATTCTGTTCCTCTCTCTTCCTCCTCTGTATTCCTCCTCTCTCTTCCTCCTCTCTCTTCCTCCTCTATTTTCCTCCTCTCTATTTTTCCTCTCTCTTCCTCCTTTCTCTTCCTCCTCTCTCTTAATATACTCTCTTACTCTTCTCTCTTCCTCCACTCTCCTCCTCCTTTCTTCCTCCACTCTCCTCTTCTCTCTCTTCCTCCTCTCTCTTCCTCCTCTCTCCTCTTCCTCTCTCTTCCTCCTCTCTTTTCCTCCACCTCTTCCTCCTCTCTCATTTCCTCTCTCTTCCTCCTCTCTATATTTCCTCTCTCTTCCTCCTCTCACTTCCTCCTCTCTCTACTTCCTCTCTCTTCCTCCACTCTTTTCCTCCTCTCTTCCTCCTCACTCCTTTTCCTCTCTCTTCCTCCTCTCTCTTTCTCCTCTCTCTTCCTCCTCTCTTTTCCTCCACCTCTTCCTCCTCTCTTTTCCTCCATCTCTTCCTCCACTCTACTTTTCCTCTCTCTTCCTCCACTCTCTTCCTCCTCTCCCCTCTTCCTCTCTCTTCCTCCTCTCACTTCCTCCACTCTCTTCTTCCTCTCTCTTCCTCCACTCTTTTCCTTCTCTCTTCTTACTCTGTCCTTTTCCTCTCTCTTCCTCCTCTCTCTTCCTCCTCTCTCTTCCTCCTATCTTTTCCTCCACCTCTTCCTCCTCTCTCCTTTTCAACTCTCCTCCTCATGTCTCTTCCTCCTCTCTCCTCTTCCTCTCTCTTCCTCCTCTCTCTTCCTCCTCTCTCTTCCTCCTCGCTCTTCCTACTCTCTCCCTTCCTCCCCACTCTTACTCCTCTTTCTTCCTCCTCTCTTTTCTCCACCTCTTCCTCCTCTCTCCTTTA